>NC_089813.1:2916041-3030950 GCF_029633855.1 Hoplias malabaricus | reverse complement strand
TTGTGTGTGTGTGTCTATTTGTTGGTGTGGATGTGTGTGTGTGTTGTGATGCATATTTCATGAAGCAATATTTCAAATCAAGGGAAAGAAGCACTTTACGAGTCCTGTGTCATTTAAAGAAAGACCCTTCCCCTCCATGAATACTCTCTTTTCTTTTCAGCCCCATCCATCCACCCATTCTCTCTCTCTCTCTCTCTCTCTCTCTCTCTCTCTCTCTCTCTCTCTCTCTCTCTCTCTCTCTCTCTTTTCTCCTTTTCTCTGAGGTGCTGCTGCTTATTGTTTCTGGATGGTCCTACAGTGTTTGGCTGCAGTCCGATCAGTGTGTGAGCGCTTAAACTCAGTCCCCTGGGCCTGCTCAAACCGCCCTGTCATTAATCACACACACACACACACACCGCAGACGCACTGCTACACAAAATCACACACTTATAAAGAGTGCTTTCCAAAAAGGGACCACCCTTTGTCTATTTTCATTCCCGTAATCCACAGAGCGTTCGGGACCCTAACAACCGCCCAAGACCTCCATCAAATACACAGCTTTCATCTCTGAGAGGATCAGGCTCCGCTCTCGTTTCAGACCCCAACACCTCCACACCTCCTCTGTGTCCATCCTCCCTTCCTCTGTGAGAAGAAAAGCTCAGCACCGTGGGTCTGAAAGGACGTGGAGCTGGAGAGAAGAGGCAGACACAAGAGGAAAAAGACACAAAAGGAGAGGAAGCTGCTGGTGCTGTGTGGCTGTAGGATGCTTTAGGAGCATGTTTTAACACACACACACACACACCTCACTCAGTGTCCCTGGAGATTAAGGTGCGAAAAAATACAACACCCCCAAAAGCGTAACCTTCAGCCCCAGATTTACAGCTCTCTCTCTCTTGTTTTTCTCTCGTTCTCTCTCTCTCTCTCTCTCTTTCTCTCTCTCTCTCTCTTTTTTTTTCTCTCTCTTTCTCTCTTTCTCTCTCTCTCTCTTTTTTTCTCTCTCTTTCTCTCTTTCTCTCTCTCTCTCTCTCTCTCTCTCTTTTTTTCTCTCTCTTTCTCTCTCTCTCCTCTCTCTCTTTTTTCTCTTTCTCTCTTTCTCTCTTCTCTCTCTTCCTCTTTTGTTTTTCTCTCGTTCTCTCTCTCTCTCTCTCTCTCTGTCTCTCTCTCTTTTTACTCTCGTTCTCTCTCTCTCTCTCTCTTTGTTTTTCTCGTTCTCTCTCTCTCTCTCTCTCTCTGTGTGTGTGTGTGTGTGTGCTGCACTACCTCCACTCAGGAAGGTGATATGACATTAACACACACTCATTTCCGTTTTAATGATGATTAGTTTGACTGCTCTTGACCTTTCTCTCTCTCTCTCTCTCTCTCTCTCTCTCTCTCTCTCTCTGTGTGTGTGTGTGTGTGTGTTACGTTATTTGGATGGTTGGGAAATGAGCTTTAGATATTTGGTGCCATACACACACACACACACACACACACACACACACAGGGGGTGGGTCACAATAAATCAACATGTCGCCTGCTTTAATACAAACAGAGTGATTATTAATGAAGGGTTAATGCTGGTTCTGATGGAAGGGGTCTGAAGGCAGTGTGTTGTTGATGAGGGGGGGCTGTGCGCCCCCCGCTGACCCCTCCACTGCCCTCGGCCATGACCCTGTCCCAGACGACTGATGTTATTCCCTTCACCTGTCACTGGTTTTAATCTTGTGGCTGGTCTGTGTACAGTGCCGTAATGAGTCATTACTCTGACACCTAGTGGCCTGGAGGCGTCACAGGTTCTGTGTTTAACAGATTTAGTCACGTATTCGTAAAGGTTTTACTATTTTAGAGGTATTGCTTGTTAATAGCTTTAATCAGAAATAAAATAAAAATTATTTTACGTTTAAAAATGTTAAAATCCAAAATTCAAGTAAATTTAATTCAAATATGTTTCACATTTAGTTTTTACTTCAAAGTGACTCCACAAGATTCACCTCTTTGAATCTTTGGCCGACAGTCGATACGAGGAAGAAACGATTCTTTGGGAGTCGACTCCTTGGGAGTCGTTGCCCTGACAACAGCAAAACAGACAGAGCATTTTCCTGTTTGTATTTCCTTACGATATTCTTTTCTCGTTCACATTTGTGTTAGCTTTTGTACATTGACCAAAACCGCAAAAAATATCATCATGGTTCTCTTCTTCAAATGACTATTTATATTTAGTTAATGTCTAATTAACATTTGGTCATGTTTTTGTTGATTGAAGTAACACTGCTCTGTGGTAGCGGGCGCAGAACCGTGGAGCCCCACAGTGGTCACTGTGTAAAAGAGGCAGTCTTTATTGTTGGATGCACTGCGCTGGTGTGAACACACAGGGTGAGGTGTTTTTGTTCACGTTTTACATTAACACACTTCCCTATCTCTGTCTCTCCCCCCTCCCCCCAGCTCAGGGACGTGTGTGTGTAAGACAGGTGTGTATGGGCCCAAGTGTGACGACTGCCAGCCAGGATTTTTTCACTTCAGCAGCATAGGATGCCAACCGTGCAGTGCCACCAGCACTCCACCTACTGCCACCCCCAGTCAGGTAACCCCCACCCTCTTACACTCCTCCTACTGCCACCCCCAGTCAGGTAACCCCCACCCTCTTACATTCCTCCTACTGCCACCCCCAGTCGGGTAACCCCCACCCTCTTACACTCCTCTTACTGCCACCCCCAGTCAGGTAACCCCCACCCTCTTACACTCCTCCTACTGCCACCCCCAGTCAGGTAACCCCCACCCTCTTACACTCCTCCTACTGCCACCCCCAGTCAGGTAACCCCCACCCTCTTACACTCCTCTTACTGCCACCCCCAGTCAGGTAACCCCCGCCCTCTTACACTCCTCCTACTGCCACCCCCAGTCAGGTAACCCCCACCCTCTTACACTCCTCCTACTGCCACCCCCAGTCAGTTAACCCCCGCCCTCTTACACTCCTCCTACTGCCACCCCCAGTCAGGTAACCCCCACCCTCTTACACTCCTCTTACTGCCACCCCCAGTCAGGTAACCCCCACCCTCTTACACTCCTCTTACTGCCATCCCCAGTCAGGTAACCCCCGCCCTCTTACACTCCTCCTACTGCCACCCCCAGTCAGGTAACCCCCACCCTCTTACACTCCTCTTACTGCCATCCCCAGTCAGGTAACCCCCGCCCTTTTACACTCCACCTACTGCCACCCCCAGTCAGGTAACCCCCACCCTCTTACACTCCTCTTACTGCCATCCCCAGTCAGGTAACCCCCGCCCTTTTACACTCCACCTACTGCCACCCCCAGTCAGGTAACCCCCACCCGCTTACATTCCTACTGCCACCCCCAGTCAGGTAACCCCCACCCTCTTACACTCCTCTTACTGCCACCCCCAGTCAGGTAACCCCCACCCTCTTACACTCCTCCTACTGCCACCCCCAGTCAGGTAACCCCCGCCCTCTTACACTCCTCCTACTGCCACCCCCAGTCAGGTAACCCCCACCCTCTTACACTCCTCTTACTGCCATCCCCAGTCAGGTAACCCCCGCCCTCTTACACTCCTCCTACTGCCACCCCCAGTCAGGTAACCCCCACCCTCTTACACTCCTCTTACTGCCATCCCCAGTCAGGTAACCCCCGCCCTTTTACACTCCACCTACTGCCACCCCCAGTCAGGTAACCCCCACCCTCTTACACTCCTCTTACTGCCATCCCCAGTCAGGTAACCCCCGCCCTTTTACACTCCACCTACTGCCACCCCCAGTCAGGTAACCCCCACCCGCTTACATTCCTACTGCCACCCCCAGTCAGGTAACCCCGCCCTCTTACACTGCCACTCCACCTACTGCCACCCCCAGTCAGGTAACCCCAACCCTCTTACACTACTACTCCACATACTGCCACCCCCAGTTAGGTAACCCCCACCCTCTTACACTACCACTCCACCTACTGCCACCCCCCAGTCAGGTAACCCCCACCCTCTTACACTACCACTCCACCTACTGCCACCCCCAGTCAGGTAACCCCCACCCTCTTACACTCCCACTCCTCTTACTGCCACCCCCCAGTCAGGAAACCCCCACCCTCTTACACTCCTCTTACTGCCATCCTCAGTCAGGTAACCCCCACCCTCTTACACTCCTCTTACTGCCATCCCCAGTCAGTTAACCCCCGCCCTCTTACACTCCTCTTACTGCCATCCCCAGTAAGTTAACCCCCACCCTCTTACACTCCTCTTACTGCCATCCCCAGTCAGGTAACCCCAGCCCTCTTACACTCCCACTCCACCTACTGCCACCCCCCAGTCAGGTAACCCCCGCTCTCTTACACTCCTCCTACTGCCATCCCCAGTCAGGTAACCCCCACCCTCTTACACTCCTCTTACTGCCATCCCCAGTAAGTTAACCCCCACCCTCTTACACTCCTCTTACTGCCATCCCCAGTCAGTTAACCCCCGCCCTCTTACACTCCTCTTACTGCCATCCCCAGTAAGTTAACCCCCACCCTCTTACACTCCTCTTACTGCCATCCCCAGTCAGGTAACCCCCGCCCTCTTACACTCCCACTCCACCTACTGCCACCCCCAGTCAGGTAACCCCCGCCCTCTTACACTCCCACTCCACCTACTGCCACCCCCCAGTCAGGTAACCCCCGCCCTCTTACACTCCTTTTACTGCCATCCCCAGTCAGGTAACCCCCACCCTCTAACACTCCTCCTACTGCCACCCTCAGTCAGGTAACCCCTGCCCTCTTACACTCCTTTTACTGCCATCCCCAGTCAGGTAACCCCCGCCCTCTTACACTCCTCTTACTGCCACCCCCAGTCAGGCAACCCCAGCCCTCTTACACTCCCACTCCACCTACTGCCACCCCACTCAGGTAACCCCCAACCTCTAACACTCCCACTTCACCTACTGCCACCCCCCAGTCAGGTAACCCTCAATCTCTTACACCCCTCCTACTGCCACCCCCAGTCAGGTAACCCCACCTCCTTATACTACCACTCCACCTACTGCCACCCCCCAGTCAGGTAACCCCCACCCTCTTACACTCCTCCTACTGCCACCCCCAGTCAGGTAACCCCACCTGCTTATACTACCACTCCACCTACTGCCACCCCCCAGTCAGGTAGCCCCCACCCTCTTACACTCCTCTTACTGCCATCCCCAGTCAGGTAACCCCCGCCCTCTTACACTCCTCTTACTGCCATCCCCAGTAAGTTAACCCCCACCCTCTTACACTCCTCTTACTGCCATCCCCAGTCAGGTAACCCCAGCCCTCTTACACTCCCACTCCACCTACTGCCACCCCCCAGTCAGGTAACCCCCGCCCTCTTACACTCCTTTTACTGCCATCCACAGTCAGGTAACCCCCACCCTCTAACACTCTTCCTACTGCCACCCTCAGTCAGTTAACCCCCACCCTCTAACACTCTTCCTACTGCCACCCTCAGTCAGTTAACCCCTGCCCTCTTACACTCCTTTTACTGCCATCCCCAGTCAGGTAACCCCCGCCCTCTTACACTCCTTTTACTGCCATCCCCAGTCAGGTAACCCCCACCCTCTAACACTCCTCCTACTGCCACCCTCAGTCAGGTAACCCCCACCCTCTTACACTCCTTTTACTGCCACCCCCAGTCAGGCAACCCCCACCCTCTTACACTCCTTTTACTGCCATCCCCAGTCAGGTAACCCCCACCCTCTAAGACTCCTCCTACTGCCACCCTCAGTCAGGTAACCCCTGCCCTCTTACACTCCTTTTACTGCCACCCCCAGTCAGGTAACCCCCGCCCTCTTACACTCCTCTTACTGCCACCCCCAGTCAGGTAACCCCACCTCCTTATACTACCACTCCACCTACTGCCACCCCCCAGTCAGGTAACCCCCACCCTCTTACACTCCTTTTACTGCCACCCCCAGTCAGGTAACCCCCGCCCTCTTACACTCCTCTTACTGCCACCCCCAGTCAGGTAACCCCACCTCCTTATACTACCACTCCACCTACTGCCATCCCCAGTCAGGTAACCCCCACCCTCTTACACTCCTCTTACTGCCATCCCCAGTAAGTTAACCCCCACCCTCTTACACTCCTCTTACTGCCATCCCTAGTCAGTTAACCCCCGCCCTCTTACACTCCTCTTACTGCCATCCCCAGTAAGTTAACCCCCACCCTCTTACACTCCTCTTACTGCCATCCCCAGTCAGGTAACCCCAGCCCTCTTACACTCCCACTCCACCTACTGCCACCCCCCAGTCAGGTAACCCCCGCCCTCTTACACTCCTCTTACTGCCACCCCCAGTCAGGTAACCCCAGCCCTCTTACACTCCCACTCCACCTACTGCCACCCCAGTCAGGTAACCCCCAACCTCTTACACTCCTCTTACTGCCATCCCCAGTCAGTTAACCCCCGCCCTCTTACACTCCTCTTACTGCCACCCCCAGTCAGGCAACCCCAGCCCTCTTACACTCCCACTCCACCTACTGCCACCCCACTCAGGTAACCCCCAACCTCTTACACTCCCACTTCACCTACTGCCACACCCCAGTCAGGTAGCCCCCACCCTCTTACACCCCTCCTACTGCCACCCGCAGTCAGATAACCCCACCTCCTTATACTACCACTCCACCTACTGCCACCCCCCAGTCAGGTAACCCCGACCCGCTTACACTCCTCCTACTGCCACCCCCAGTCAGGTAACCCCACCTCCTTATACTACCACTCCACCTACTGCCACCCCCCAGTCAGGTAACCCCCGCCCTCTTACAGTCCTCTTACTGCCACCCCCAGTCAGGCAACCCCAGCCCTCTTACACTCCCACTCCACCTACTGCCACCCCACTCAGGTAACCCCCAACCACTTACACTCCCACTTCACCTACTGGCACCCCCCAGTCAGGTAACCCCCACCCTCTTACACCCCTCTTACTGCCACCCCAGTCAGGTAACCCCACCTCCTTATACTACCACTCCACCTACTGCCACCCCCCAGTCAGGTAGCCCCGACTCTCTTACACTCCTCCTACTGCCACCCACAGTCAGGTAACCCCACCTCCTTATACTACCACTCCACCTACTGCCACCCCCCAGTCAGGTAACCCCCACCCTCTTACACTCCTCTTACTGCCACCCCCCAGTCAGGTAACCCCCACCCTCTTACACTCCTTTTACTGCCACCCCCAGTCAGGTAACCCCCGCCCTCTTACACTCCTCTTACTGCCACCCCCAGTCAGGTAACCCCACCTCCTTATACTACCACTCCACCTACTGCCATCCCCAGTCAGGTAACCCCCACCCTCTTACACTCCTCTTACTGCCATCCCCAGTAAGTTAACCCCCACCCTCTTACACTCCTCTTACTGCCATCCCCAGTCAGTTAACCCCCGCCCTCTTACACTCCTCTTACTGCCATCCCCAGTAAGTTAACCCCCACCCTCTTACACTCCTCTTACTGCCATCCCCAGTCAGGTAACCCCAGCCCTCTTACACTCCCACTCCACCTACTGCCACCCCCCAGTCAGGTAACCCCCGCCCTCTTACACTCCTCTTACTGCCACCCCCAGTCAGGTAACCCCAGCCCTCTTACACTCCCACTCCACCTACTGCCACCCCAGTCAGGTAACCCCCAACCTCTTACACTCCTCTTACTGCCATCCCCAGTCAGTTAACCCCCGCCCTCTTACACTCCTCTTACTGCCACCCCCAGTCAGGCAACCCCAGCCCTCTTACACTCCCACTCCACCTACTGCCACCCCACTCAGGTAACCCCCAACCTCTTACACTCCCACTTCACCTACTGCCACCCCCCAGTCAGGTAACCCCCACCCTCTTACACCCCTCCTACTGCCACCCCCAGTCAGGTAACCCCACCTCCTTATACTACCACTCCACCTACTGCCACCCCCCAGTCAGGTAGCCCCGACCCTCTTACACTCCTCCTACTGCCACCCCCAGTCAGGTAACCCCACCTCCTTATAATACCACTCCACCTACTGCCACCCCCCAGTCAGGTAACCCCCGCCCTCTTACACTCCTCTTACTGCCATCCCCAGTCAGTTAACCCCCACCCTCTTACACTCCTCTTACTGCCATCCCCAGTCAGGTAACCCCCACCCTCTTACACTACCACTCCACCTACTGCCACCCCCCAGTCAGGTAACCCCCGCCCTCTTACACTCCTCTTACTGCCATCCCCAGTCAGTTAACCCTCACCCTCTTACACTCCTCTTACTGCCATCCCCAGTCAGGTAACCCCCGCCCTCTTACACTCCTCTTACTGCCATCCCCAGTCAGTTAACCCCCACCCTCTTACACTCCTCTTACTGCCATCCCCAGTCAGGTAACCCCCACCCTCTTACACTACCACTCCACCTACTGCCACCCCCCAGTCAGGTAACCCCCGCCCTCTTACACTCCTCTTACTGCCTTCCCCAGTCAGTTAACCCCCACCCTCTTACACTCCTCTTACTGCCATCCCCAGTCAGGTAACCCCCACCCTCTTACACTCCTCTTACTGCCATCCCCAGTCAGTTAACCCCCACCCTCTTACACTCCTCTTACAGCCATCCCCAGTCAGGTAACCCCCGCCCTCTTACACTCCTCTTACTGCCACCCCCAGTCAGGTAACCCCCGCCCTCTTACACTCCTCTTACTGCCATCCCCAGTCAGGTAACCCCTGCCCTCTTACACTCCTCTTACTGCCACCCCCAGTCAGGTAACCCCTGCCCTCTTACACTCCTCCTACTGCCACCCCCAGTCAGGTAACCCCACCTCCTTATACTACCACTCCACCTACTGCCACCCCCCAGTCAGGTAACCCCCGCCCTCTTACACTCCTCTTACTGCCATCCCCAGTCAGTTAACCCCCACCCTCTTACACTCCTCTTACTGCCATCCCCAGTCAGGTAACCCCCACCCTCTTACACTACCACTCCACCTACTGCCACCCCCCAGTCAGGTAACCCCCGCCCTCTTACACTCCTCTTACTGCCATCCCCAGTCAGTTAACCCTCACCCTCTTACACTCCTCTTACTGCCATCCCCAGTCAGGTAACCCCCGCCCTCTTACACTCCTCTTACTGCCATCCCCAGTCAGGTAACCCCCACCCTCTTACACTACCACTCCACCTACTGCCACCCCCCAGTCAGGTAACCCCCGCCCTCTTACACTCCTCTTACTGCCATCCCCAGTCAGTTAACCCCCACCCTCTTACACTCCTCTTACTGCCATCCCCAGTCAGTTAACCCCCACCCTCTTACACTCCTCTTACAGCCATCCCCAGTCAGGTAACCCCCGCCCTCTTACACTCCTCTTACTGCCACACCCAGTCAGGTAACCCCCGCCCTCTTACACTCCTCTTACTGCCATCCCCAGTCAGGTAACCCCTGCCCTCTTACACTCCTCTTACTGCCACCCCCAGTCAGGTAACCCCTGCCCTCTTACACTCCTCTTACTGCCATCCCCAGTCAGGTAACCCCCGCTCTCTTACACTCCTCTTACTGCCATCCCCAGTCAGGTAACCCCCATCCTCTTACACTCCTCTTACTGCCATCCCCAGTCAGGTAACCCCTGCCCTCTTACACTCCTCTTACTGCCACCCCCAGTCAGGTAACCCCCACCCTCTTACACTCCTCTTACTGCCATCCCCAGTCAGTTAACCCCCGCCCTCTTACACTCCTCTTACTGCCATCCCCAGTCAGTTAACCCCCACCCTCTTACACTCCTCTTACTGCCACCCCTAGTCAGGTAACCCCCACCCTCTTACACTCCTCTTACTGCCATCCCCAGTCAGGTAACCCCTGCCCTCTTACACTCCTCTTACTGCCACCCCCAGTCAGGTAACCCCCACCCTCTTACACTCCTTTTACTGCCATCCCCAGTCAGTTAACCCCCGCCCTCTTACACTCCTCTTACTGCCATCCCCAGTCAGTTAACCCCCACCCTCTTACACTACCACTCCACCTACTGCCACCCCCCAGTCAGGTAACCCCCGCCCTCTTACACTCCTCTTACTGCCATCCCCAGTCAGTTAACCCTCACCCTCTTACACTCCTCTTACTGCCATCCCCAGTCAGGTAACCCCCGCCCTCTTACACTCCTCTTACTGCCATCCCCAGTCAGTTAACCCCCACCCTCTTACACTCCTCTTACTGCCATCCCCAGTCAGGTAACCCCCACCCTCTTACACTACCACTCCACCTACTGCCACCCCCCAGTCAGGTAACCCCCGCCCTCTTACACTCCTCTTACTGCCATCCCCAGTCAGTTAACCCCCACCCTCTTACACTCCTCTTACTGCCATCCCCAGTCAGGTAACCCCCACCCTCTTACACTCCTCTTAACAGCCATCCCCAGTCAGGTAACCCCCGCCCTCTTACACTCCTCTTACTGCCACCCCCAGTCAGTTAACCCCCGCCCTCTTACACTCCTCTTACTGCCATCCCCAGTCAGGTAACCCCTGCCCTCTTACACTCCTCTTACTGCCACCCCCAGTCAGGTAACCCCTGCCCTCTTACACTCCTCTTACTGCCATCCCCAGTCAGGTAACCCCCGCTCTCTTACACTCCTCTTACTGCCATCCCCAGTCAGGTAACCCCCATCCTCTTACACTCCTCTTACTGCCATCCCCAGTCAGGTAACCCCTGCCCTCTTACACTCCTCTTACTGCCACCCCCAGTCAGGTAACCCCCACCCTCTTACACTCCTCTTACTGCCATCCCCAGTCAGGTAACCCCTGCCCTCTTACACTCCTCTTACTGCCACCCCCCAGTCAGGTAACCCCCACCCTCTTACACCCCTTTTACTGCCATCCCCAGTCAGTTAACCCCCGCCCTCTTACACTCCTCTTACTGCCATCCCCAGTCAGTTAACCCCCGCCCTCTTACACTCCTCTTACTGCCATCCCCAGTCAGTTAACCCCCACCCTCTTACACTCCTCTTACTGCCATCCCCAGTCAGGTAACCCCCACCCTCTTACACTCCTCTTAACAGCCATCCCCAGTCAGGTAACCCCCGCCCTCTTACACTCCTCTTACTGCCACCCCCAGTCAGTTAACCCCCGCCCTCTTACACTCCTCTTACTGCCATCCCCAGTCAGGTAACCCCTGCCCTCTTACACTCCTCTTACTGCCACCCCCAGTCAGGTAACCCCTGCCCTCTTACACTCCTCTTACTGCCATCCCCAGTCAGGTAACCCCCGCTCTCTTACACTCCTCTTACTGCCATCCCCAGTCAGGTAACCCCCATCCTCTTACACTCCTCTTACTGCCATCCCCAGTCAGGTAACCCCTGCCCTCTTACACTCCTCTTACTGCCACCCCCAGTCAGGTAACCCCCACCCTCTTACACTCCTCTTACTGCCATCCCCAGTCAGGTAACCCCTGCCCTCTTACACTCCTCTTACTGCCACCCCCCAGTCAGGTAACCCCCACCCTCTTACACCCCTTTTACTGCCATCCCCAGTCAGTTAACCCCCGCCCTCTTACACTCCTCTTACTGCCATCCCCAGTCAGTTAACCCCCGCCCTCTTACACTCCTCTTACTGCCACCCCCAGTCAGTTAACCCCCACCCTCTTACACTCCCACTCCCACTCCATATATTTATATATATTATATATACAATTAATTTTAATATGAATTTCTCTCTCTCTCTCTCTCTCTCTCTCTCTCTCTCTCTCTCTCAGGTGTGTGTATGGACTGTCAGGATAACACTCAGGGTCAGAACTGTGAAGAGTGTGTGTCGGGGTTTTACCGCGTTCTGGGCAGCAGTGTGAAGGACGGGTGTGTGTCCTGCCCCTGCGATGACCACAGCTCCACGGGCTCCTGCCACCTGGGTGAGGACGGGTCTCGCTCGCTCTGATTGGCCGACTGTACCTCACTGACACTAAAGTAAAGTAAACCTCGGCCCATTACGTAAGAGCCCCGGACTGGAGCTGACCCCGGGCTTCGGTTCACTCAGTGGACAGCTCTGGACCAATCAGAGCCCTTCACGCCTCGTCTGCTGCTGTCCTGGTCCCTACTGCTCAGCAACAACCCGGCGACCGGGCACGGGCTGTCTGCTTACATTACACACACACACACACACACACACACACACACACACACACACACACACAGAGGGGGGGACACAGCGAGAGAGAAAGAGAGAGAGAGAGAGAGAGAGAGAGAGAGAGAGAGGGAGGGAACAAGTGACAGATAAAAATAGAGAAAGAAAAATGAAGATGGTAATGATGAGGAAAATGAAGGTGGATAAACACACTACAGATACACACACACACACACTCCCAAAGACCATCAGCAGGTTGTCTGAACTTAAAGGTGCAGTAGGCATTTCCTATTGATATAAATGTAATTGTCAAATATAAGTAGCAAGATTAAAAATAGGTATCTGTGCACTGACGGCAGCACAAGTGCATTGTGGGCCTGAGAAAACCAGCTTGGGTAAATGCCACAACTTCAGAACAAAGGGTTTGTTGTTGTAGTTCTGCTTCTTGGCCACTAGAGGCTGCCTTGACTAATGCTCTAGTGCCCTGCTTGGGATTTGGGGCTAGTTCTTGTGGCTAGTTTGGTGAACTACAATAACACAGACTGGCACTTTGAGGAAACTGCATACTGTACCTTTAATGACCACAATATTTTGTGATGATTTGTGTGGTTCAGAAAATTATTGTTGCACTAAATAATAGTAATAAATGTATGTACTGTATATTACAAATGTGTGATAGATAAGAAAACAGGGCTGTACATCTGTGTGTGTGTGTGTGTGTGTACAGTATATGTGTGTTAGTTAAAGGCTCGGCAGTCACTCACAGCCTGTGGTGCTCACACTGCTCCCAAACCTCATCAATATTTCAGACCTGACCTCTGCAGAGCGAGGAAGAGAGAGACAGAGTGTGTGTGTGTGTGTGTGTGTGTGTGTGTACTGTAGACAGTGTCTGTCTCAGAAGCCTTTGGGCCAAAACACATTGTGTTACATGGAAAGTGTCTCAGCACAAAGGCCCCCCACAGATATAGGCCTCTGTTTTCTGAGAGAACGAGCTCCATCTGGAGTCCTCTGTGTTGATAAGACTGAATGCCATCAGATTCTCACAGAAATGTTCTTCTCCACAGTAGAACACAGTTCTGTTTCTTAATGAAATGTCAGAACCCCACAAGGATCAAACCCCACAGCAGTGTTCTCCCCCTGTGTAAACAGCCCCTGTTCAGAACGCACCTGTTCCTTTAAATGATAACGAGCCGCTCGCTGTTCACCCCGACCCCGAGCGCACAGCAGTGAGGAGCAGGAGCAGAAGCTCTGGTTTTTAGCCGTTTTCACTCTGTTCTCTTTCTTCTCAGAATTGCGCTCTTGTCGTAAACGCAGGTCCAGTGCTGTGATTGGTCAGACTCCGAAGAGGGGGCGGGGTGATTCCGATGTCTCTGCACTTGGCGTCAGGCGTGGACCGTAATCAGAACGACTCGTTTTAGCCCATGGTTTCAGACTCAGGCAGCACACAGGAATGGACTGGGTGGTGTTGTTTCACAGTGTGTGGGTTGGTGGGCTCCAGATCCACACATTAACAGGGGAGTTTCTCATAATATCTCCCTGGAATGGAGCTGAATGCACTACATATAAAGGGTGTCTCAATAACAGGGCTGTGACACGCTTGGAGTCTTGAGGTGGGAACAGAGCAGGAGGAACCTGGTGTCACTGCGCCATCTGGTGGCAGAGCAGAGGAACTACAGGAATAGAGCATCAGGCAGAGCTCAGGATTAACCACTTATTAATGATTTATTATTACAAATTGTATTTGACATATCTCTCTCTCTCTCTCTCTCTCTCTCTCTCTCTCTCTCTCTCTCTCTCTCTCTCTCTCTGTGTTCCAGACTCCGGGGGGAGGCCGGTGTGTGACGAGTGTAAGGCCGGTTTCCGGGGACCCACCTGCGAGGAGTGTGTGGAGGGTTTATATAAATCCGGAGATGTGTGTGTAGCGTGTGATTGCGGAGGGATAACGGACCCTCGCTGCCACCCACAGAGCGGACACTGCCTCAACTGCCCTGAGAACACAGAGGGAAAACACTGCGAGAAGTGTGCCCCCGGATACACACGGGACCCCTCCACACACACCTGCACACGCTCAGGTGAGAGAGAGAGAGAGAGAGGGAGGGAGAGAGAGAAAGAGAGAGGGAGATGAGAGAGAGATAAAGAGAGAGTGAGGGAGGGGGAGAGAGAGAGAGGGAGGCAGAGGGAGAGAGAGAAAGAGAGAGGGAGATGAGAGAAAGATAAAGAGAGAGTGAGGGAGGGAGGGAGGGGGAGAGAGAGAGATGAGAGAGGGAGAGAGAGAGAGAGGGAGGCAGAGGGAGAGAAAGAGAGAGAGGGAGGGATAGAGAGAGAGAGGGAGGCAGAGGGAGAGAAAGAGAGAGAGGGAGGGATAGAGAGAGAGATGAGAGAGATAGAGAGAGAGAAAGAGAGGGAGGGAGGGAGAGAGGGAGTGAGAGAGAGAGAGGGAGGCAGAGGGAGAGAAAGATAGATAAAGAGAAAGTAAGAGCGAGAGAGAGAGAGAGGGAGGGAGGGAGAAAGAGAAAGAGAGAGGGAGATGAGAGAGAGATAAAGAGAGAGTGAGTGAGGGAGGGAGGGGGAGTGAGAGAGATGAGAGAGAGAGAGAGGGAGAGAGAGAGAGAGAGGGAGGGAGAGAAAGAGATAGATAGAGAGAAAGTAAGAGAGAGAGAGAGAGGGAGAGATGAAGAAGCTTTGTTAATTGTAAGGTAATGATGCTCTGGGATTTTCCGGCTCTTTGTCGGGGCAGTAACCGTGTTCCTGAGCTGATGACAATGTCAAGAACAGGGTGGATCACTCTTAGCCTTCTCTCACACGCACAGTGTCACATTCCCTGGGGCTCCCTGGAGGAGTGGACTTATTAGGTCAGATGTGGGAGGACAATAGGGAGGCTACACTCCGTTTGGATGCAGGAATTCACAGAACGTCCCAAAGCCAGGTTTTCTAAGGTCATGGCACGTTTCAAGATCACACCACGCCTCGGTGAGGGATACATCACGAGAGAACGATGTGTACAAGTCGTTTAGAGTCAGTTCTAGTCTTAGAGGTTAGATAATAAATTAATTAATTAATTCACTCACTCACCCTGCTTCATCCAAATCCTACCCGGAATCAGTGGGAACACCGCAGGGATACAGACACTCACACCTGTGGACAGTGTCTCACACTCACCCAGTCACTCACACAGTCATCAGTCATTTACACACTCACCCAGTCACTCACACAGTCACCCAGTCACTCACACAGTCATCAGTCATTTACACACTCACTCAGTCACTCACACACTCACCCAGTCAATTACACACTCGCCCAGTCACTCACACACTCACCCAGTCACTCACACAGTCATCAGTCATTTACACACTCACCCAGTCACTCACACACTCACCCAGTCACTCACACACACACACCCAGTCAATTACACACTCACCCAGTCACTCACACACTCACCCAGTCACTCACACACACACACCCAGTCACTCACACACACACACCCAGTCAATTACACACTCACCCAGTCACTCACACAGCCACCCAGTCACTCACACAGCCACCCAGTCACTCACACACTCACCCAGTCACTCACACAGTCACCCAGTCAATTACACACTCACCCAGTCACTCACACACTCACCCAGTCACTCACACAGTCATCAGTCATTTACACACTCACCCAGTCACTCACACAGTCACCCAGTCAATTACACACTCACCCAGTCACTCACACAGTCATCAGTCATTTACACACTCACTCAGTCACTCACACACTCACCCAGTCAATTACACACTCGCCCAGTCACTCACACACTCACCCAGTCACTCACACAGTCATCAGTCATTTACACACTCACCCAGTCACTCACACACTCACCCAGTCACTCACACACACACACCCAGTCACTCACACACTCACCCAGTCACTTACACACACACACCCAGTCACTCACACACACACACCCAGTCACTCACACACACACACCCAGTCAATTACACACTCACCCAGTCACTCACACAGCCACCCAGTCACTCACACAGCCACCCAGTCACTCACACACTCACCCAGTCACTCACACAGTCACCCAGTCAATTACACACTCACCCAGTCACTCACACACTCACCCAGTCACTCACACAGTCACCCAGTCACTCACACACTCACCCAGTCACTCACACAGTCACCCAGTCACTCACACACTCACCCAGTCACTCACAAAGTCACCCAGTCACTCACACAGTCATCAGTCATTTACACACTCACCCAGTCACTCACACAGTCACCCAGTCAATTACACACTCACCCAGTCACTCACACACTCACCCAGTCACTCAGTCACTCACACACTCACCAGTCATTTACACACTCACCCAGTCACTCACACACTCACTCAATCACTCACACACTCATCCAGTCACTCACACACTCACCCAGTCAATTACACACTCACACACTCACCCAGTCACTCACACACTCATCCAGTCAATTACACACTCACCCAGTCAATTACACACTCACACAGACATCAGTCATTTACACACTCACCCAGTCAATTACACACTCACCCAGTCACTCACACACTCACCCAGTCACTCACACACTCACTCAATCACTCACACAGTCTTCCAGTCACTCACACACTCACCCAGTAACTCACACACTCATCCAGTTAATTACAAACTCACCCAGTCACTCACACAGTCTTCCAGTCACTCACACACTCACCCAGTAACTCACACACTCATCCAGTTAATTACAAACTCACCCAGTCACTCACACACTCACCCAGTCATTCACACACTCACCCTGTAAGTCATGCATGCACCCAGTTAATTACCCACTGACCCAGTCATTCACACACTCACACTTGTGGACAGTTTCAGAATCTCTCTCTCTCTTTTTCTCTCTCTCTCTCTCTCTCTCTCTCTCTCCCAGCTCTCAGAGTAGTGCCGACCCTCGCTCCCAAGTCGTCTACAGTGTCCAAGACCACGTCCTCGTCGCCCTCTACTTCTTCATCCCTCCGCTTCACCTCCTCCTCTCCCTCGTCCACGGCTCCTTCTGGTTCCCCCACCCTTCAGTCCGCTCCCGGAGATGCCGTGTCCGGCAGCAACAACAACAGCACGGCCTCTGCCCTCACCGTTGTGTCCTGGACGCAGTTCAACATCATCGTGCTGGCCGTCATCATCGCCATGGTGGTGCTGCTGATGGCTCTGGTGGGCGGAGTCTACACGTACCGGGAGTACCGCAACCGCAAGCTCAATGCCCCCTTCTGGACCATCGAGCTGAAGGAAGACAACATTAGCTTCAGCAGCTACCACGACAGCATCCCTCACGCCGACCCCAATGCCCTGCTGGAGGAAGAGCCCTGTGTTGTGGCCGCCAACGGCCAGCTGGCCCTCGCCACCGCGGCTAACATGTACAAAGCATGAAGGAACACGGGAGACGCCTCCCCGGAGATTCCCAGTGCGAGAAAACAAAAGGGACCCCAGCTGGGAGCCTGAGCTGCCATCTCCGTCAGACCATCACCTGCTTCTAAGGCTTTAAGGCTTTTGCTCCCTCTCTGATCTCTTGTTTGTGAGGCTGACATTCCCAATCTGAGCATCCGGTCCAATGGACCACCTGCTACTCGGCAGAGATTCCCGATTTGAGGATAAGAGACTCCACGTTTGCCGTGAAGGTATACCCCCTGCATCAGAGCGGATCACCTGCTTCTAAGGCTGTACCACTCTGTTTCCAGACCTCTGTTTGTGAGGCTGACATTCCCAATCCGAGAGTCCACACCAGTGGATGACCTGCTTTTAAGCTTCCCAATCTGTGGAAAAGAGACTCCACGTTTTCCATGAAGGTACCCTCGCAGCAGCTTGCTATGGACGAAAACAACCATCTCCGTCTAGTGGATCACATGCATCGCAACTTGTAACATGTATCGCTCCATCCTTGATCTATTTCCACTCATCCAGCTTGTGGTATGAACGATTCCCAATCGGAGCGTCCATTCCAGTGAATCAACTGGCATTCCAAATTTGAGCGAAAGGGACTCTACATTTTTACCAGAGGGTGCTTCAATCTCAGTCTAGTGGATCACCTGCGACTAACGTTGTATCACCTTGAAACATTCCCAAAACATTCCCAGTTAGCGAAGACGGGACTCTTCCTAGCTGGGAGCCAGTGCTACCTTCTTAATCACCTACTTTTAAGGGTTTCTCCTTCCTAAACCTAGATTCCCAGTCAGGGAAAGTACGTACCCTTTGCGCCGGGAGTCCACCGGGATTTGCTCCCATCTCAGCCCTATGGATCACCTGCTTTGTTTATCGCTCCTCTTCCATATCAGTGTCCTCTCTCATGGCGCCAGATGGGAGGGATTTCCTGGGGATTCCCCTGCTGAGGAAGATATGACTGGTTTTCAACAAGGTACAAGGTCCCCTTGCGCAAGAAGCTTGCTCTTTCATCTCCAGCGGACCACTTGCTTGGAAGGTTTTCCTGCTCCCTTCCTGCTGTCAGCATCTCTCTTCCGGGGTTTATCCGCTGAGAGGCAGCTAAGGAGCAAGGTATTACCTTCTCTGAGGTGCTCCTCTGCCGTCTCAGTCCAGGGTGTGGCTCGCTTTAACCTAGAGACTCAGCGTCGGGCGAGAATCTGTCCTTCCATTGCAGGGATCTTGCCGGTGTAGCTAGTGCTGACATTTCGGCTCAGAAGATAACTCTGGCACATGCCGTTTGTCGATCCCCTGCTCCTATAGGCAGACCACCATCAAACCCTCCCTGGCGCCTTAAGCAGGCCTGCCACCAAGGCGTAGCCCAGTTTGTTGAATCCCCACCCGCATTGACCCCCAAAATGACTTAAGGCCGTTCCCCCCCCAGGCCCCGTGAGACAAATCCCAGCCACTAAACACTTCCATCGTACACCACCTGGAACTGAATACAGCCTAATGTGGCTCGTCTGTGGCACTCGCAAATGTTTCAGCCTTACTCTTTTTGAGTGTGTGTGTTTGTGTGTGTGTGTGTGTATAGAGCTGGATTCTATACAGGAATGTACAAAGACGTTTCTTGGTGTGAATGGACGCTGCGTCTTTTTAAGCCATGGTATGTGGAGTTGGACTTGGAGGGGACCAGTGTCCAGGTGTCTTTTTCTTTCGTTTTTATGTGCGATGGGACAGAGGGAAGCTGTAACGAGGCCGGGAAGACGAAGGAAATGAACAGAACCCGTGCCCAATGACCACTTTATTAAATGTGACCACAGGGAGAATGTGGAACGGATGTTCATAGTTAATTAACGTCATTCTCTCTCTCTCTCTCTCTCTCTCATTCTATTCTGCTGACCTTTGCGTTGCAGTGAACTTAACCACTAGGAAAAACCTCAGCAATGAAGTCTGTTATGTATTTGTTTTTTTTAAAAATAGTCCAGTTGCCCCACCGCTCTGATTTTTCCCGAAGATAACATCATGCACTGTTTATTTTTACGAGATTTCGCACAGAAAAAAAGTCACACTTTGTCATTTATTTATTTATTTATTTATTTATTTATTGGGAAATCCCCAAACCTGATCCACTTCCAACTCGGAGGTCATCAGATATTAAACATTGCGTGTTTAATATGGATCAGATATTATGGGTTAGCCGTGTTAACAAAAATCTCCAGTGGCAAGATGTGACTCTCAAGATGAAACTCCTCAGGCTCATTCAGTGTGTAATTAACAACACATGCCACCACTACATGACTGTGTAACTAACGTTGACGTACTCGCAAACGGTCTACAGTGGCACAGCGTAATTATAAGAACGATAATACATATATGTTTCAAATGACATCATGCTTTGTACCTGGTGATTACATGTAAAAATGTAATGTGTAAGAATTAACATTAGCTGTGTTACTATAATTCGTCCAGCATTCTCGTTTCTGATTGTGTGGCTAATGTGTAATTACACCCCAGTAAACAAGGAACGTCCCTGGACGTTCAAAATGGGTCTAAAAGTAGTCTGTACGTCAAGGACATATTTTAAACGTCAATGGACGTCCAAAATCCATCTTAATAAGTTAGTTAAGTGGTGACCAATCGATAACGCCAGTGGACATCCAAAACGCGTTTTATACGAGTAATTTATTACGGAACCAATTAATAATGTCAATGGACGTCCAAAATACGTCTAATAGTCGTCTTTTCAATGTCTGTGTTTGGACGTCTTTTCAACTTTCATTTTCAACCTTAAGAGAACGTTGATTAGATGGCAGTCGTTACGTTATTTCAACGTTGGCTAAATGTTTACTGGGACTGTTGGATTGTGGGACATGTAGGATTCTACATATAACACAGGACCAGCTCCTCAGAGAAAGGTACCACACAGAGAGTTGGTAACTGCACTGTAGTTTGAAGCAAGTGTCCTCAGATTCACTGCTGTTTCCCATCTGAGACCCCACTTTCCAATCCACTGTGATTCATCTGTCCACGTTTCTCTGCAACGGGCACTGACTTCGTCTAGATGACAGTCCAACTGTGTTTCCTCATCGTTTTCACACACACACACACACACTGACACGCATTTCTGTTGAACCTCCTGCTGCCAAGGAGCTGGCTCCTGTACGTCAGCAGTACTCCCCTCTCTTCATATTTACGCAAGAGAGGACTGTTTATGTCGGTGTAAACCTGTCACAGCTGAGGTCAGTGCATTACGCCGGTAACGTAACAACTTCTCCCTGTTCATTTCAGCGCTTAAGCTTTTTAAAACACTACTGTTCTGCTTTACTGAAGCTGTTCCCTGAACCTCACGTCAAATACCAGAGTCGGGGCCACTTTCCACTTTTCAGTTAAAACGTAAGCTCCTGCTGGTGTGGGTCTCTTTGGTGTTTTCCCCTCTGTAAACGCTGCAGTGAGTGGCTGAGGTCGCCCACAGCCCACAGGCTTTGCACACTAAACAACAACATGTTTTTCCACGGTGCAGGTGAAGCAGCCCTGGAGTCCAGCTTTGGGGGCTTGGAAAACAAGGCAAACTACAGCAGTCAATGCCTTATTGTTGGCCCTCAATAATCCGTACCAGTGAATGGCTGAGTTGCTGTGTGAGAAAAGCGCTGCTTCCTTGAACCTCGAGTGTCCAAGGATCCCACTTGACCCCAGCTCAGTAAACAGTGCTGTAATAATGACAATAAACAATGAGCCGCCCCTCTGAGACTCGTGTGTAAATATGGTGACTGTACATAATGATATGACATTGCACATAAGGAATATGCTGTACATTAGAGTGTTTTTTAATGATTACGTTTATGAATATTATTTATGTATGTATTTATTTATTGATGTGTTTATTTTTGGAGCCTGTCCACACCCACGCTCGGTGGTTTCCTGCCTCTATCACTGAGGGCCTCCAAAAATAAGAACAAATAAAGTCAGTGACAGGAGTTGGGTCATTGGGCAATGTCTGGCAACCCAAATAATTCAAAGAGAAAAGTTGCACAAGTTACTGTGAACCACAGAGAACACCTCATCCCCTCCAGGTTAGTCTCCATCATTGCTGGCTGTGTAATTTACCCCCGCCTCACCCCCTGTTTAAAGATGTGTCAGAATTTATTTGGAGCACTCACCTACAACACGTACTGAATAAAGTTGGGTTCATCAGGATGAAAGCTCTCTTTGTCTCCTTCACTCAGCTGCTTCATTCATTCATTCATTCATTCATTAACCAGTAACCAGTTCATGCTGATCAGTGTTGTGGTGGGTCTAAGTCCTACTCACACAGTCACTCATTCACACACTTACACCTGTGGATAATATCACACACTCACTCTTTCACTCACACCTGTGGATAATATCACACACTCACTCTGTCACTCACACCTGTGGATAATATCACACACTCTGTCACTAACACACTCACACCTGTGGATAATATCACACTCTCACTCTGTCACTCACACCTGTGGATAATATCACACTCTCACTCTGTCACTCACATCTGTGGATAATATCACAGACTCACTCTGTCACTCACACCTTCACACCTGTGGATAATATCACACTCTCACTCTGTCACTCACACCTGTGGATAATATCACACTCTCACTCTGTCACTCACACCTGTGGATAATATCACTCTGTCACTCACACACTCACACCTGTGGATAATATCACACTCTCACTCTGTGTGTGTCTACAGGTGTGAGTGACAGAGTGAGAGTGGATAATATCACACACTCACTCTGTCACTCACACACACACCTGTGGATAATATCACACACTCACTCTGTCACTCACACCTGTGGATAATATAACACTCTCACTCTGTCACTCACACCTGTGGATAATATCACACTCTCACTCTGTCACTCACACCTGTGGATAATATCACACTCTCACTCTGTCACTCACACCTGTGGATAATATCACACACTCACTCTGTCACTCACACCTGTGGATAATATTAAACTCTCACTCTGTCACTCACACCTGTGGATAATATCACACAATCACTCTGTCACTCACACCTGTGGATAATATCACACACTCACACCTTTGGATAATATCACACTCTCACTCTGTCACTCACACCTGTGGATAATATCACACATTCACTCTGTCACTCACACCTGTGGATACTATCACACACTCACTCTGTCACTCACACCTGTGGATAATATCACACTCTCACTCTGTCACTCACACCTGTGGATAATATCACACTCTCACTCTGTCACTCACACCTGTGGATAATATCACACTCTCACTCTGTCACTCACACCTGTGGATAATATCACACATTCACTCTGTCACTCACACATGTGGATAATATCACACACTCACTCTGTCACTCACACCTGTGGATAATATCACACTCTCACTCTGTCACTCACACCTGTGGATAATATCACATACTGACTCTGTCACACACCTGTGAATAATATCACACATTCACTTTGTCACTCACACCTGTGGATAATATTACACTCTCACTCTGTCACTTACACCTGTGGATAATATCACGCACTCACTCTGTCACTCACACCTGTGGATAATATCACACACTCACTCTGTCACTCACACCTGTGGATAATATCACACTCTCACTCTGTCACTCACACCTGTGGATAATATCACACACTCACTCTGTCACTCACACCTGTGGATAATATCACACTCTGACTCTGTGTGTGTCTACAGGTGTGAGTGACAGAGTGAGAGTGGATAATATCACAAACTCACTCTGTCACTCACACCTGTGGATAATATCACACTCTCACTCTGTCACTCACACCTGTGGATAATATCACACACTCACTCTGTCACTCACACCTGTGGATAATATCACACTCTCACTCTGTCACTCACACCTGTGGATAATATCACACACTCACTCTGTCACTCACACACTCACACCTGTGGATAATATCACACATTCACTCTGTCACTCACACCTGTGGATAATATCACACACTCACACCTTTGGATAATATCACACACTCACTCTGTCACTCACACACTCATACCTGTGGGTAATATCACACATTCACTCTGTCACTCACACACTCACCCCTGTGGATAATATCACACATTCACTCTGTCACACACTCATACCTGTGGGTAATATCACACATTCACTCTGTCACTCACACACTCACCCCTGTGGATAATATCACACATTCACTCTGTCACACACTCACACCTGTGGATAATATCACACACTCACTCTGTCACTCACACCTGTGGATAATATCACACACTCACTCTGTCACTCGCACACTCACACCTTTGGATAATATCACACATTCACTCTCTCACTCACACCTGGAGATAATATCACACTCTCACTCTGTCACTCACACACTCACACCTGGAGATAATATCACACTCTCACTCTGTCACTCACACACTCACACCTGTGGATAATATCACACTCACCTAGTCGCTCTATCACGCTCACATTCATCCTGTTACTCAGAGCGGTGGATGTTCACACACTCTGTCTCTCGTTCACATACTCAGACCTGTCCACAGTTTCACACACACTCACTCCTGTGGATAATATCACACACACTCACCCAATCACTCACACACACACACACACACACACACACACACACACACTCAGTCCAAATAATCCCTGGCTCTGGGGAGATGATTCAGAGCAACATCAGCTTGTTTTTTTCTGGAGGTGTCTGTCTTTTCTTTTGTGTCTATTTCCTTCCCTCAGCACCAGGCTCTCCTTCTCTCCAGCTGCACGTCCTTTCAGACCCAGCACTGAGCAGACGCGGGATCTTTCAGTGAATCCCTCAGTGACGGTGTAAGTCCCGTGAATGCGGCGTGGACAGCTGTGAGGTGGTTAGAGGTCTCGTCTCGTCGCTCGTATCCTGCATCTGGAGTTAACTGAAACATCTGCTGGGATCCAGGGCCGGTTCTTTCCAGAAATCACAGCTTTGGTAATGAGTGATTTATAGAAGCATGTTTTCAGGAAATGATGCTTTAATTACAGCACAAACATGAACTCTAAACTGCAGTGTCACGATTGCACCGCAAAACAACTCGGATAACATTGGTGTCCCGGCTTCTACCCTCCAGCAGCCTCCCGATTCAGAGCTGCGTGCAGAACCAAATGACAGGGTGGACACTGGCCAAGGACGTCCAACAATATAAGCTGCAGTTTTGGTTTCTAACACTTTGAGGATAACATTCCCCAAACCCAGAAACTACAGCTGGATCTAGGCTTTCACTTTCCCTTGCAGCTCCTTAAAAAACAGGGATGCGAGGCCTACACAGGCCCTATCAGGTGATCAGCAATCTGAACGGTTCCAGACAGAAATGTTTATTTCCTGACACCTTAAATAAACAAAACTGGGTCTCGACACTAACAAAGCTGTCCATTCACAATGAAAAAAGCGAAATTAGACTTCTGCAGAGCTACTGTTCGTTTTCATTCACAAGCTCTGCATCTTTTAAGGTGGAATGGTGTGTTCGAGCAAGAAGACGACTGTAGCTTTGGTAGTTGAAGTGTAATTTTTCTGTAACTCATTTGTAACTCGAGTTGTTTCGTTTTGGAGACAGTTCCACCTTAAATAACCTCTGACAATAAAAATAGATTGATAATAACCATCCATGGAGTAGATCTTTTCCCCTATTTACAGAGCCAGGTCTGTGCACAAACGCTGGAGCTTTTTCCAGACCGGAGAGTTGGGGAAACCTTAAAGCTGTTACCACTGCCTTTAAAGACCAACTCCAAAGGGAAGTGACCTTGCGTCTGCGCTGAGAATGGTACCTGAAGATATGATCTGTTTGCTTCTAATTCTTACAAAGGGGCACATTAACATCACAGCATCACACAGCAGAGAAGGGATCTAGAGTGCATCCAGATGTGGGCCACTTCTGGCAGTGATGCAGCACTGCTGGAGCAATATCCGCTCTATTAAACCACACACAACCACAACAAGACTTCATAAATGTTGCATGACCACATGACTCAAAACAGATCTGACTCACTTCTACCAAAGACATGACTATGCTGATCACGGAAAACTGAATGTAAACTAAGCATCGCTCAAAAGTGGTGATTCATGGCCTGGTGTGGAGTCTACGTGGCCCTATAGGCGAGCAGGAGCCGTCCGCTCAAATGACATCAGTCCATTTTCCCCCGGAAAAGCCATCTTTGTTGACTTTCTCTGGACTCTAAATTTAGTGTGTATTAAAGATGAAGTGGTGGGAAATCTGGCTCTGATTTGGATGGATGAGGCAAAAGAGCAAATGAGTAAATGTATTATATTTACCAGCTTTATATTTGAATTGTAATTTCCACCTTAACCCTAGAAGCAACTATACTCTGACCTGGTGAGACCTGGAAGCTCAGAGAGCCACTGATTTGATGCATTCAAATACAAAAACCGGCTCTCTGTGCTTCTAGTGTTAAATGTGTCACTAGTCATTGTTGAGGCGCAGCAGGTAGTGTCACATTCACACAGCTCCAGGGACCTGGAAGTTGTGGGTTCGATTCCCGCTCCGGGTGACTGTCTGTGAGGAGTGTGGTGTGTTCTCCCTGTGTCTGCGTGGGTTTCCTCCGGGTGACTGTCTGTGAGGAGTGTGGTGTGTTCTCCCTGTGTCTGCGTGGGTTTCCTCCGGGTGACTGTCTGTGAGGAGTGTGGTGTGTTCTCCCTGTGTCTGCGTGGGTTTCCTCCGGGTGACTGTCTGTGAGGAGTGTGGTGTGTTCTCCCTGTGTCTGCGTGGGTTTCCTCCGGGTGACTGTCTGTGAGGAGTGTGGTGTGTTCTCCCTGTGTCTGTGTGGGTTTCCTCCGGGTGACTGTCTGTGAGGAGTGTGGTGTGTTCTTCCTGTGTCTGTGTGGGTTTCCTCCGGGTGACTGTCTGTGAGGAGTGTGGTGTGTTCTCCCAGTGTCTGGGTGGGTTTCCTCCGGGTGACTGTCTGTGAGGAGTGTGGTGTGTTCTCCCAGTGTCTGTGTGGGTTTCCTCCGGGTGACTGTCTGTGAGGAGTGTGGTGTGTTCTCTCTGTGTCTGCGTGGGTTTCCTCTGGGTGACTGTCTGTGAGGAGTGTGGTGTGTTCTCCCTGTGTCTGCATGAGTTTCCTCCGGGTAACTGTCTGTGAGAAGTGTGGTGTGTTCTCTCTGTGTCTGCGTGGGTTACCGCTGGGTGACTGTCTGTGAGGAGTGTGGTGTGTTCTCTCTGTGTCTGCGTGGGTTTCCTCCAGGTGACTGTCTGTGAGGAGTGTGGTGTGTTCTCTCTGTGTCTGCGTGGGTTTCCTCTGGGTGACTGTCTGTGAGGAGTGTGGTGTGTTCTCTCTGTGTCTGCGTGGGTTACCGCTGGGTGACTGTCTGTGAGGAGTGTGGTGTGTTCTCCCTGTGTCTGCATGAGTTTCCTCTGGGTAACTGTCTGTGAGAAGTGTGGTGTGTTCTCTCTGTGTCTGCGTGGGTTTCCTCTGGGTGACTGTCTGTGAGGAGTGTGGTGTGTTCTCTCTGTGTCTGCGTGGGTTTCCTCTGGGTGACTGTCTGTGAGGAGTGTGGTGTGTTCTCCCTGTGTCTGCATGAGTTTCCTCCGGGTAACTGTCTGTGAGAAGTGTGGTGTGTTCTCTCTGTGTCTGCGTGGGTTACCGCTGGGTGACTGTCTGTGAGGAGTGTGGTGTGTTCTCTCTGTGTCTGCGTGGGTTTCCTCCAGGTGACTGTCTGTGAGGAGTGTGGTGTGTTCTCTCTGTGTCTGCGTGGGTTTCCTCTGGGTGACTGTCTGTGAGGAGTGTGGTGTGTTCTCCCTGTGTCTGCATGGGTTTCCTCCGGGTGACTGTCTGTGAGGAGTGTGGTGTGTTCTCTCTGTGTCTGCGTGGGTTTCCTCCGGGTGACTGTCTGTGAGGAGTGTGGTGGGTTCTTCCTGTGTCTGCATGGGTTTCCTCCGGGGGACTGTCTGTGAGGAGTTGGTGTGTTCTCCCTGTGTCTGCGTGGGTTTCCTCCGGGTGATTGGCGACTCAAAAGTGTCCGTAGGTGTGAATGAATGTGTTAGTGTCTGTGTTGCCCTGTGAAGGACTGGCGCCCCCTCCAGGGTGTATTACCACCTTGTGCCCAATGATTCCAGGTAGGATGAGTAGGGTATCTCTGCAGGCCGGAGGCAGCTCCAAGTGGGCCGTACAGCTCCAACTGAGCGCGGAAGAACATTTTAAGCACGACTCAAGCACGTCGCTGGCTTCGAGATCTGTAGTTGTTGTAAAGGCTCTGGAGACGACCCAGAGGCTAAAGAACCCTTTTTATTTGTTTTTAAAATCAGGGCTGATATGGAGCTGTTTCTAAAAGCTTGTGTTGATGAGCAGGGTCTCAGGGTCAATGCGATGTTTGTGGTAACGCCACGCCCCAACATTTTTAAGGCATGGAAACTGAACTGTAGCTGCCCCCTCACCTCAATTCTTAAAGCACAGATACAGACTGCAGGGCACCTTACACACCACAGTTCAGACAGTGTGTATAGTCTGATACTTTTAGAAACCTAGGCTGTCTGTTCACTGTGACGTCCTGCTTTGCGTAAAATGCCCTGCAAAAAATAGGTATCCTAGTTTCTTCTTTCTTCTAACACATTTCTATAACTAATGCAGCTCAGATCGCTCTGTTTGAGCAGTGTTTGGAAGTGTAAGAGAATGTCAGTGAGTTCTTTGGGACGTTGTGTTTGATTATTGTGTATTTTGTAGTACAGCTGTGTGCCTGTTGACCATGTAATAACTGTTCTGTGTTCAGTGTTAATATTGTACCTTGTAAACATTGAGTAAATTTTCAGCATCATGTGATTCACAGACTTGTTTGTGTTTGGATTAATGTGTGAAATTCTTGCAATAAATAAAGAGAATAAGCATTTAACTGAGACCACACTGAGAATGATAATGTTTACTCACATAGAGGCTACTACTCATTTCCTAACAAGAGACGTGACAGTAAATATGGGTTCATCAGCACAGCTCATACTTCTGTAAAGAATCATTTAAAACCATGCAAAGGAACTAAATGAAGTACAGTGAACCTCTCTGAATGTCTGTTTATATTCTTAGTTTTCCTGAAAGATTGCACCACTGTCTCAGAATTCATTAAACCATAACTACATTACAGTGAACTTCCATCTTATTAAGTTCACCTTGTAGCTACATGCACTGACTCTAGTGTCATACACACCCACTATGACCTCAGTGCTCATGGGAGGTTTGCTGAACATTATGATTACTTGCTAATAATTAGCACCATTTCTCTTACTGTCCATTAATGGAAAGGAGCTGCTTTAAATATTTATTTGAACAGTGGGCCATAAGTGTTACTTAAGGGTTTACACATTTAAACTGATTATAATCCAATACTGTGCTGAGTACAAAACAAACACAGTCCTATAGTTCTGTAATCAAATTAAAATAATGACTGTAGACATGAGAGACCTGATGGATTTCATAAGTTTGCAGTTCACCTCATGATCAGATTAACACAAATATATCATTAAAATATCAGGAGTGCTATGTATTTCGTTTTCACTGAAACGTAATATTTTAAACTACAACTAGTAGAGGGCGCCTAGTTCTGTTGGAGATAAACTATGCCCCTCCCACTTGCTGCGTACGCCCCTCCCACTTGCTGGTTTCCACCCACTTTCTGGTTTCCGCCCACATGCGGGCCTCCAGCCTGCAGAGATATGTACTTGGGTAGGATAAGGGTTACAGATAATGGATGGATGGATAGTCATTGTTGATGTTGTCTTTGTTTTCCATTTTTTTTCCACCTTTCCTCCCTTTTCAGGTGTTGATTTCCACCTTAAATGGGTCAGTTCAAGAGGCTAATATTGGAGTTGTTTGCCTGCCTCTTATTTGAATTCTCTGTTCTACCTTAAAAATAATTGGCTCTGTGAGGCTGAAGCTTTTGAACTCAGGTTTTATTTCTCACTTTCTTTGTTTAAAACACAAATCTCAGACTTTACACATTTAATACGACTGTAATTCCTCACGTTCTTCCTGTAAAACACAGGAAGTACTTCTGCAGTCTCAGGGGTGAGCACAGTATTCAGAGGCTCACAGACGCCTTGAAGTTCTTAACCCCTTGAAATCCAAATTACTCTTTGTGTGGATCCATGGAACCGGTGCTGTTCAGGGCTGAAAAAGACCCAAACAACCTGAACCAGACAGCGCCGTCTGAGGGTCAGTTGTCGACGCTGGTTTGACTTCACCCACGTTTATACGACCTGCTCTGATTAGCATTCACCCTGGCACCGAGAGAAAGGGCATGTGGGTGAAGATCAGGACACGTTCTGCTTCAACATTTCTTCATAATTCAGGATTGTCCAATTAGAAACATGCATCTCCCAAAATGTACAGGAGAAGGAAACCTGCTTAAGTTTCAATGGAAGTGAAGGTAAATATATTTTATTCCAAGTAACTTTGGAGCATTTCTATTGGTCCGTTCTTCATGACATTTTCCAACGATACTGTGTTCAAACGTTCGCTTGACCCCACAGTGTCGCTATCGATTTCTTGAGTTGACCACACCACTCAGAGAGAAGCAATGGAATGAAAACGAACAGTCTAACGTGAACGGACAGTTCTGGACAATGTCCAGATCTGAGGTAACTCTTGTGTAACTTGGACATTCCTCCAAGGAAGCTTCCATTTCTCTAAATCTCAGAGGCTGGCTCTGAAACACATTTCCACTTTCAGTTGTTGAGCCCATTGTTTCTGAACATCATCAGAATCTGGTGTCCATTATTTCCACCGTGAATTCATCGCAGCTGTTACCAATATCTGGAGCTGAACTGTAAAACCGTGAAGAAAACACACACTTCTGATGTCTGAAGGGATGAGGAAGTACATGAACTCAGGACTTTTGGGATGACAGTGATTTCCCACAAACCTCAGGGTTGCCTCAAGGGTCATCTGCCCCTAACTACGATGTAACTGAAAAACCAAAAGCATAATTTATATCGGAGAACTATACAAAACAATTCAAATCAAATCAAATCAAATTCATTTATATAGCGCTTTTCACAACTGATGTTGTCACAAAGCAGCTTCACAGAATTCCAGTAAGACAAAGATTTGACATGAAATGTAAAAACAAATGTAAAACCCTCAAGTGAGCAAGCCAGGGGCGACATTGACAAGGAAAAACTCCCCCAGCTGAGAAAGAAACCTTGGGAGGAACCAAGGCTCACAAGGGGTGACCCATCTTCCTCTGGTCAGTCTACTGGTGATAATAGTTAGTAGTCCGTGAGAACTTCAGTGTAGGGACAGCTTCAAGGCACTTGGTGGTTGCTGGAGCGTGGGCAGCTGGTCTGAAGCGTGGAGGAGGGTCTCGACAGTCATCCATCAGTGTCCAGACAGACAGGTGGGCAGTTGTTTACTCGGAAAGATATAAAGGGATGGAATTAGTTTTGAACTGTTTTGTGTTTGTAAAGTAGAAAATATGAACATTTCCAGAGTGTGGCTAATGACTCCGGCAGATCTGATTATGACAGCTTTAACTAAAAGGAGAGAACCAGGAGGACACACAGACACGGGAGCATCCTGAAACACTGGCATCCCTCCGCTCCACCGTCAACAAACCTGAGTGATCGCGAGAAGCGGCGGGATGACAGCACCAGCGTCTCAGTTTACTATAAATCCCTGTGTCCATGGACCCCCCGAATCTGCCGCCTTTATCTATGGGGGAGCATTAGCTACCAAAAGATAAACTAAACAAATGAGTTTTTAGCCTAGATTTGAAGATTGCGATTATGTCTGAGTCCCGAACAGTCCCGGGATCTGGCAACCCGTTTGGCTGTTCCTGTACCTGTTTAGAAGCTGTTTTGATCGCTCGGGTTTTCCTGTTTACTCGTTTCCACTGTTACTGTTAAGGTGCTGCCTTACTTTCTTGCAGCATAGCACATAGTCTTTTAGTTAGTCAGCAGAGTAGTGTAGATAGCTGCTGACAATCCAGAGCCGGGACCAGGCCACAGACAGACAGGCTAAACCGACCGTGTGTGAACTGTCTTGAGGCGTCACCCAGGTTCAACTGTATTGAGACTGTGTCTTTCCCCCGAACTAAATGTAAAAGTAGAAAAACAAAATCAGCCTGTTTCAGCAACCTAATCAATATTAAATCATACACAACACCTAGCAGCAACACCTCAGAACTAAAATTTGGGTTACTCAACATAAGATCACTAAACTCAGCACTCATCGTAAATGATATTATAAGTGATCATAAATTCAATGTTTTCTGTCTCACGGAAACGTGGGTTAGACCAAATGAATATTTAGCACTAAATGAAGCCACCCCCCTAGGCTATAATTATGCACATAGCCCAAGAATATCAGGCAAAGGAGGTGGAGTATGTCTAATTTACCAAAATACCCTAGAAATTAGTCTTAAACAATGTGACACCTTCTCTTCTTTTGAGGTTCTCTCCACTATTATTACAAATCCGGTCACAAAAAAGGACGCATTTTTATTATGCAACTTTTACAGACCACCAGGGCCTTACTTAGAATTTCGGAAAGAATTCAGCGATTTTGCTACAAACCTAGCGGTGTGCAATCATAGTTATAATTGTAGGAGATTTCAATATCCATTTTGAGAAGGAAAGTGACCCACTAAAAAAGCCATTTACCTCAATCTTAGACTCTATTGGTATTACTCAAAATGTAACGGGGCCTACACACTACTACAGTCACACTTTAGACTTAGTTCTGACACTAGGTCTTAACATTGACAAAATTAATATCTTACCGCAATCCTCAGCAATCTCCGACCATTACTTAATTTCATATGAGCTATGTCTTAGCCATAATATATGTAAGAACCCTCGCTATTCTACAAGGCGTATAATAAAATCATCTACCGCCCTACAATTTATAGAAAACCTCCCAGAACTATCGACCCCAGTTCCAACTCCATCAGACCCAATGGACCTAGATGTACTAACTGATTACCTAGAAAATACCTGTCGATCTACTTTAGAAAAGGTAGCACCACTTAAACATAAAAGTATAAGACAAAAAAAAGCTCGCACCATGGTATAATGATAAGACCCGTACTTTAAAACAAACGGAAAGAGAGCGGAAATGGCGATCAACCAAGCTTGAAGTGTTCCATTCTGCCTGGAAGGACAGCCTTATAGAGTATAGAAATGCCCTCACTAAAGCTCGCTCAGCATATCTGGCCTCGCTGATCTCCAATAATAAAAATAATCCGAGAGCACTGTTTAGTGTGTTTTCTAGAATTACAAAAAATCAAGCAGGTTCTGAACAATTAATTCCAGCAACTCTCACCAGTAAAGATTTTATGGACTTTTTTAATAATAAAATTGAGAATATTAGACAACAAACCATCCAGGCTGCCACCCGATGTGAATGATATAAAACATAATGTAACTGTAACAAAAAAAAAAAAAGAAAGACTTGAAAACAATTCATCTCGTGTGAACATCGAATTTTGTCCGACTCACAGCCGCAGCTGGTTCATGAGGTTCACATGCTCCTGGGGTCAGTGGCTGAACGTGAGACCAGGAAAACTGATCTGTGAGAGACTGGGCCGGAGCCGTGTTCAGTCCGAACAACTACAACAACACCACGCAAACACACACACAATACACGCAGTTGTTATGGTTTTCAAAGCCTGCAGTTCCTGTTAGAGACATGGTTTTGTGACATCACAGGCTCCATTTCCCGGGGAGCTGTGATAGTGGAAGAATGAGCAGCTAAAAGCGAGCCGAGTCGAGTCGAGTCCATCCCATTCAGTGGAAAAGCACCATTACTAATGTAATCAATGAAAATATTAATATTGCCCTCTGTCTCTCTGTGTGTTTCAGTCTGAATCTGAATCTGATTGTCTTTCTGTGTCTATGCCTCTTTGTCTCTCTGTCTTTCTGAGGCTGTCTCTCTGTCTCTCTGCGTCTGTCTCCCTGAGTCTGTCTCTCTGTGTGTTTTAATCTGAATCTGAATCTGATTGTCTTTCTGTGTCTCTGTCTCTCTGCGTCTGTCTCTCTGCATCTGTCTCTCTGCGTCTGTCTCTCTGAGTCTGGCTCTCTGTTTCCCTGCGTCTGTCTCTCTGCATCTGTCTCTCTGCGTCTGTCTCTCTGAGTCTGTCTCTCTGCATCTGTCTCTCTGTCTCCCTGAGTATGTCTCCCTGAGTCTGTCTCTCTGAGTCTGTCTCCCAGAGTCTGTCTCTCTGCGTCTGTCTCTCTGTCTCCCTGAGTATGTCTCCCTGAGTCTGGCTCTTTGTTTCCCTGCGTCTGTCTCTCTGCATCTGTCTCTCTGAGTCTGTCTCTCTGCATCTGTCTCTTTGAGTCTGTCTCTCTGTCTCCCGAAGTCTGGCTCTCTGTCTCCCTGAGTCTGTCTCTCTCTCTCCCTGAGTCTGTCTCCCTGAGTCTGTCTCTCTAAGTCTGTCTCTCTGAGTCTGTCACTCTGTGTGTTTTAGTCTGAATCTGAATCTGATTGTCTTTCTGTGTCTGTCTCTCTGAGTCTGTCTCCCTGAGTCTGTCTCCCTGAGTCTGTCTCCCTGAGTCTGTCTCTCTGAGTCTGTCTCCCTGAGTTTGTCTCTCTGAGTCTGTCTCTCTGCATCCATCTCTCTGCTTCTGTCTCCCTGAGTCTGTCTCTCTGTCTTCCTGAGTCTGTCTCTCTGAATCTGTCTCTCTGCATCTGTCCCTCTTTCTCTCTGAGTCCGTCTCTCTGAGTCTGTCTCCCTGAGTCTGTATTTCTGTCTGTCTGTCCTGCACTGTGAAATATAAAGGTTCTTTGAGCGATGCCATATAAAAACTGCTATAATTATATAAATATATGTGTTTATTTAAGAAATGTGTGAATGTGAAGAACCCTTTCACTTCATCTTACCGTTCTTTTCCAAGTGAAACATTTGTAGCTAAAAGAGATATTTAAGGAACCTGATCCAGAGTGAGTGTGGGGTACAGAGGAGCCGTGTTCTCTCCTTCTCCACTCCCCCGTGTCTCTGCTGCAGACAGGATACGTGATAATGTCCAAAACCACACAGGAACCAAACATGGGAACCGTTCACCACCAAACAAACAACAGACCAGCTCCATGTTCACCACTTAGACTCAGGGCAGACGGAGACAGAGGGATGGACTGATCAGAGCAATGGAGGGGTGGAAAGAATGAGGCAAGTTGGAGGATTACATTGAACAGCTCAGAGATTTCTCAATCAGCTCTTGCCATTAGAGCAGCTTCATTAGTAAAGGCTCCTTCCGTCTGTCTGTCTCTGTCTCTACGTCTCTTACTGTCTGTCTCACCATCTCTGTCTTTCAGTCTGTTTCTCATTATCTCTCTCTCATTCTCTCTTTGTCTTTCTCCCTCTCTCATTTCTCTCTCTCTTCTCATTCTCTCATTCTCTCTCTCTTCTTATTCTCTCTATCTCTCTCTCATTCTCCTGTTCTCTCTCTCTCTCTCATTCTCTCTCTCTCTCATTCTCTCTCGCTCTCTCTCTCTTCTCATTCTCCCGTTCTCTCTCTCTCTCTCTGTCTCTCTCGCTCTCTCTCTCTCTCATTCTCTCTCTCTTTCTCTCTCGCTCTCTCATTCTCTCTCTCTCTCTCCCTCTCTCTCTCTCTCATTCTCTCTCTTCTCATTCTCCCATTCACTCCCTCTCTCTCTCTCATTCTCTCTATCTCTCTCTCTTTCTGATTCTCCTGTTCTCTCTCTCATTCTCTCTTCTCTATCTCTCTCTCTCTCATTCTCCTGTTCTCTCTCTCTCTCTCTCTCACTCTCTCTCGCTCTCTCTCTCATTCTCTCTCTTCTTACTCTCTCTATCTCTTCTCATTCTCCTGTTCTCTCTCTCTCTATCTCTCTCTCATTCTTCTGTTCTCTCTCTTTCTCTCTGTCTCTCTCTTGCTCTCTCTCTCATTCTCTCTCTCTTCTTATTCTCTCTATCTCTCTCATTCTCCTGTTCTCTCTCTCTCTCTCTCGCTCTCTCTCTCATTCTCTCACTCTTCTTATTCTGTCTATCTCTCTCTCATTCTTCTGTTCTCTCTCTTTCTCTCTGTCTCTCTCTTGCTCTCTCTCTCATTCTCTCTCTCTTCTTATTCTCTCTATCTCTCTTATTCTCCTGTTCTCTCACTCTCTCTCTCATTCAAAACCTCCACTTCCACATTATAAACGGTACTAGAACATAATCCTTTCACCATTAAAGGGGAGGTAACCTTTATTTCTGTCAGTTACACATTCAGTGTGAAAGACATTGTTAATAAAACACACGTTGGTAGGTGGATTGGAGACTCAAAAGTGTCCGTAGGTGTGAGTGTGTAAGTGAGTGTGTGTCGCGCTCCAGGGTGTGTTCCCACCTTGTGCCCAGTGATATCAGGGAGACTCCGGACCCTCCGCTGCCCTGAACTGGATGAGGGTCACAGACCCTTGAATGAATGAATGAATGAATGCTTGCAAACCCTGACCTTGAAAGAGTCCGTCTGTAGATTAGAAGGCACCTGACTGGACTTTGCTTCACATGTGATTTGCCCACAGTCTCAAAACATTCACTTTCGCGGGGGAAAGTGTCCACTCTGGGTTTTATTTATTTATTATCTTTTTACCGTACCAAGGGCTCCTGGTGTTATTTTTGAGTTGGAAAAACAAGTTCCCAGAAGCCAAGAGCCACCCAGAATCAGAACGAGAATCAGAACCAGAACCAAGTCAAATAGCTCCTCACACTCTGAGTGTTCAACGACACAGTGCCAGTCTAAACTGAGGGCCTCAGCAGGTCCTGTTTCTGCCCACTTTCACCTTAATGGCTCTCTCTCTCTGTGTGTGTGTGTGTGTGTGAGAGAGAGTGTGTATGTGTGTGTGTGTGTGTGTAGGGTTTGAAATGATTTACTTTCAGTTACAGTGTCTGTAAATTTATTAAAAAAACAAAGTTTCTCAGTCCCCTATGCTAGGCTTTCTCTCTCTCTCTCTCTCTCTCTCTCTCTCTGTCTCTCTCTCTCTCACTCTCCCTCTCCCTCTCTCTCTTTCTGCTCAGGGCAGGGGCACCTGGAGGATTTTAGACAGCAGAGAGACTCCAAACGTTGAAAAGCATGAACCGATGTTGCTCTATTCCTGCTCCATAGGGGGTTAACACTGACTTACTGTTGCTGTTTTTCTATTTAAGGTGGAAATGTCTCCAAACACAGGAGACGGCTAACTGCATTAGCGACAGTGCTACAAAACTAAACACCTCCTGTTACTGACGAGTTACACTTCAGTCGCGTACAAACAACAGTCGTTACTCTCTTCAAACTCACTGTTCCACCTTAAAAGACGCAGAGTTTAGAGCTGCGTTCCCCCTTAACCTCCCTTTAAGGTGCGCGCTAGGGTTAGTTGTAGATATTGTATGCTACAGTAATCATTATTTCATTGGCAGTCCTCACAAGTATAGCAGAGTGTGTGTGTGTGTGTATGTGTGTGTGTGTGTGTGTGTGAGAGAGAGAGAGAGAGAGAGAGAGAGCGAGCGAGAGAGAGAGAGATCAATGGAGATACATAGATATAGAGAGAGAGATGCCAGGAAAAGTCGAACTGTGCTAATGCACTCACAACTGCCATCAAATCCTCACAGCAATGTTCAGACAGAGCCTCCCTAGAAAAAGCAGACGCCCTGTGGACGTGCTGGATCTTAGAAGGATGTTATTGCTAAGCCCTGCGTCACTAGGGTTTTATTGCGTGGACACCTTCAAATGTTTGGTCTCCTCAAGCTTCTAAGTAATTTCCTGAATCACTATTGGTTTTATGTTTTGTTGTGTTGTGTTGTGTTGTGGTTGATGTCAGTAATGTCAGAGCTGCACAGCCTCTACATCTGCACAGATAAGACTTGGCACTGATTGCTTTAGAGTGTTATTATGTTTTATTATGTATTATGTGTGCACAATAAAATAATAAACGTACCTTTGGAGTGTGTTTCTTTGCTTGTGTCTGAGTGTGAACGCGCCTGTCTTTGGACAGGACAGGAAGTGCTTATAAAAGCTCAAAGATGGGGGCAGTAATCTCCATAATTTCTGCTTTGAACAAATGTTTGGATTGAAGGGGGAATTCCTCACAGTTGTCCACCACCTTTCCTTTAATGACTCTGTTTAACTGTTTGGGAACCGAGGAGACTAATCGCTGTAGTTTTGCGAGTGGCCCTTTTTAACTGTTCTCTCTGTCGATGCATGACTTCAGCAGCGGTTTGTGGTCACTGTCGCCTGATTCTCCCTCTTCACGCTGACTGTAGGAGACAGATCTGGACCCCAGACTTGTCCAGCAAGCAGATGCACTCTGTGTCTGTGAAGCCTTGCTGTTGTAGCACATCCAAAATGAGGCCTGGCATCGTCCTGCTGAAATAACCATGTACTTCCCGGGAAATGGCAGCATGCGTCTCTCTAGAATACCCGTGTACACCTCCAATCAACAGTGCCTTCACGGTTTGGTTCATACGGGGGTCAGTGAAGCTTTTTGATTTTGGATTGCATTGGGGTGATTATGTGTGTGTGTTTCTGTGCATGTTTAATGTTGGTGTGTGTTTAGACATGTGTTGGTCAGGAAAGTTCACCCTCAGCCGGAATCCAAGTGCTGGAGTGTGGCACATTTCTTTGCCATTGTCAGCAATGCCTCTGTTTAAGGGCTGAATATAGAAATCTTATTCGCAGTTTGGCTACAGTTCATTTGGCCACAGTTCATTTGATGGTAAAACAAAGTCTCTTAGGTTTTTTGTTGTAAATACCGTGTGGTTTTTACGGTGTATATCTGTTTCTTTTAACAATATTATTTAAAATTAATGTAAACTTTACGACTGCCAAAAATGTTTTGGCAAATTCTTAACTCAAAGAGTCAGTTAAGCCTCTCTCGAATCGTTTGACTTTACTGGAACACACTCTATGTGCTTTTATAAATCAGGATTATGTGACTGTAAGATTTCACAATGTTTCTTGCCTAAAATTGACCCTTTCCCAACACGTAGGCCTCGGTTTCAGAATGAGTAAACATGGATGACCAGAGGGGCCTTTTAAAGCTGTGAATAAATACATAATTTTCCCAGGACTGTGGTGTACCACGAGGCAAGAACAAATAAACCAACACCTGTAAATACTTAATAACCTCACAGTATGAGCTTTAATGAGGGTCAGTGTTAAACCTCATATTTATGTTTAACGCGTCCCTCGTCTCCACAGTGGGACACAGCTCTGTTTCTCAATGAACCGTCTGTGACCTGCTTTGGTCCAAACCCCACGAGCCCCACAGCAGTGTTCTCCCCCTGTGTAAACAGCCCCTGTTCAGAACGCACCTGTTCCTTTAAATGATAATGAGCCGCTCGCTGTTCACCCCGCCCCCGAGCGCACAGCAGTGAGGAGCGAGGAGCAGAAGCTCTGGTTTTTAGCCGTTTTCACTCTGTTCTCTTTCTTCTCCGTTTTTACTCAGTGCTCTTATTTCTCCGCGCTCGTTGTGATTGTTTTGTTGTGTTTAACTTCGTCTTCGCGCTCTCACATAAACACAGTCCAGCGCTGTGATTGGTCAGACTCAGACGAGGGGGCGTGGCCATACTAAAGTCTCTGCACGTGACGTCAGAAACAGATCAGATTCAGAACGACTCGTTTTATCACGTTTTCAGACTTAGGCAACACACAGGAAAGGATTGGGGGTGTCTTGTTTCACAGTGTGCAGGCTGGTGGGCTCCAGTGCAGTTGAGCTATTGAAAAATATCATTAAATACACCGCTGCGCTGTGGGATTATTAATATTATCCCCGACTCTATGATGTGAGCGAGGCATGGCTCTGTTTGTGTTTATCTGTCAGTTTGAGGCCAGCATTAGAGACACAGCTGGACGCGTTTCACTTATTGTGTCTAGATTTACTGTTTTTTTGGCAGTGATTTTCCAGTAAGTCTGGGTCCCCCCTCAGGGCATTCTCCCTGGTCCAGTCACAGGCTTTGCTCTTTACTGCTGCTCTTGGCTCATTCTCGCCGCCTGTTTGTCTCCGAGTGGAATTTGAGCTGAGCAGTCACTCATTAACCGACACGAGGTGTGGAAAATGGCGGAAGTTGTCTGTGTTAGTCACTGCCCTCTCAGTAAAGGTCATTTAGAGACTCGCAGTGGCACTGCCCACAGACCACAGGAGCCCTTTATACGAGGCGTACACTTTAACATAAGACCACACTTATAAAGGCTTATAAACGGTTATTAATTAGATTGTAAACACATTATGAAAGGAATTTATAATCATTTATAACACAGAGATAAAAATACGGATTGTGTAAGAACTCACCGAAAATGTCGAGGTGAACAAGCTCAGACCTGAGGAGGTGAATGTTAGGGTCCACCTCATTGTCCTCCGTCTTTAAAAAAGACATTCAATCAGAGGTTAACTGTTGAAACTTGTTAAAGGGTGAAAGCTATTAACAATATGCTGGAGCTGACGGGGTTAATGTCGACTGACGGAGACGACAAAGTGAGGTTTAACTGGATGTGGGTTCACTACTACTAGTTACAGACGGGGGGCAGTGTTAGAGATGGTGAAGGTAGGGTGTTAATACTTCATTCTGTGTTGAATAAAATCACAATAGTTACACAACTGTCACCGTAAAATGACCACAGAAAGTCAATTACACATCACACAGAAACGCTACCTCTCTTTCTGCTGTTCACTGGTCAGGAGCAGCACCTCCCACAGGGCCGAGTAATGTGACTGCCCTCGTCTGGAGGCTGAAGCAAGAGGCCGAACGTGTCGAGGGTTTGTCAGTGATGGATGGTGCTGAGCATGGTTTTTATTTGGTAAAAGTCATAATGACGGAAGACTCACTGTGTCTCTGCGTCAGTGATTGTGCAACCGGTGAGACATCTGTGGACGTGTGGAGCAAGGTCGAGCTGGACGACGCAGGAGAGAGTTCCTAGAAAGACACAGGAATAACTCGTATGCTTTGATCTACTCTGGTTTAACGCGAGGGCAGTGAAAGGAGTCCGAGACTGAGACTCTGTTCTGACTCACAGAGGACAGTGGTGTTGTCCACTACGCTGTTCTCCCCTGGGCTCGCACTGTTAGACTGAGCACCTTCCTGAGTTAAGAATGAAATGCTATCAGTGATCAACACTAGATGCCAGTAAAGGCACACGGCTGAATCCGTCACCACTCCATCTCGGCTGCTGAAATCGCTCTGGGCTTTGTTTAGCTCTGAGGCGGAGGTGCCTGAGGTATTTAGAGGCACGTTCCTGACGTTCCGGCGTCTGTAGCCTGTGGGATATGTGGATATGTCTTGTGTACAGTGATAGACATCTGTTTCATGCGACTGGTGACTACACCTAGGCCTTGAGGTCGGGCCACAACCAGGTCCAGAGAAATGTCCAAGTATAAGGCGTATCAATATTTATAACGCAAACATTCTCCCACTTTTTTGCCGTTTTATGGTAAATGTGTCGTACTAAAAAACATACATTTTAAGGAATTGTTAATGCGCTATGTTCCCGACCCCCAACTGTAACTCGTCTAAACCCACACTCAGAACAAACCCATCAGTCTTCTTCAGCTTTCCCCTGAATGAGCTCAGAACAAACACAGCGCCCAATAAACTCTTCACGCGCCATTTTCTTAACTTCACTTTGTTTTTTGACAATTATCATTTTTAAAAGTTAGCATAAATGCTTTAAAGTGTATATTTTCATCAAGTAATATGTTAGTGCTGAGCTAACACTGTTGATTTTGACCATTAAACACTGACATCTAAAGCTTGAAAAGTACTTTCCATGTTTTATTGTAGCTTCTATTGTTTGCCGCAGTTTTACAGGGACTCCTTCAGTAAAGAGTGCTGACACAAGCCTTGGGTTGGCTTCTGAAGCTCTAGGAGAAGACTTCACTGTGGTTTTCTTTTATTCCACTCTATAAATCTATAACAGGATATAAATGCCATTGGGCATTTTAAGAACATAACTCTACTGAGTTTAACAATAAACAGTGCAGCAGTTACGATCTGGAGACTGTCCCCCATAAAACCAGTTTAATTACTTCATTTAATTGAATTAAAAGGTAATAAGTCTTTATTTGAGTGGAACGTATTCCAAACACATTCCTTGGCATATATTTTCTGTTATTGGCACTGACAGATTTTAAATATTTTATGTCCCATTGGTCATATTTTTCTAATTGGGTCATCCTACATCCAGATCTTCCTCAAGGCTCCAGAACCAGAGATTAGCACCGTGTTCACAGAACTGCAGAGTGGAACAAACATCTCCTAAATTAAGGCCCATATCTGCGTCACACTTAATAATAAACAGCTGCAGAGATCAACCTCAAAATCACCCTTTGCTGTGATTCTCTACACATTTCACACATTAACCTCTAAAGCACTCTGTATCTGACGCCCACGGCGTGCTCCAAACGAGTCCGGGCGAAGGCACAGCGTGGGAAAGTTCACAGCAGGTGAATATCAAAGGAGCGTCCACCTTTTGGTCAGTCTCTGCAGCAGAGAGGGGGCGTGGCTAACGACTTTAGGACAAACACTGTAAGAGAAGAAAAACATTTCCCAGCTCAAGATCCCACAGAGTCTACCGTCCACAACACTGTGAAGACTCAGGGACTCTCAGTCTGTGTACGACATAGTCTTGACCTTCCAGCCCTCAGACCGCACTGCATGACAAGCTTCAAAGCTGCTGGGATAAACATGAGTGGAGGAGTGACCGGGTGAGTGTGTGAAACTGTCGACATGTGAGTGTGTGACGCTCTGTGATGTTCTGGTGCCATGTCCAGGGTGTGTCTCCTCCTTGTGCCCAGGCTCTGGACTGAACACAACCCTGATGAAGATGAACCACTTACTGGAGATGAATCAATGAATGAATGAACGAATCTTCCCATTGTGAAACACCACAAACACTGACACCTAGTGACCAAGGGATATTCCACAAACCTGGAGTTCTGTTTAGCCAGATGACTTAAGCCCAGAGTCAAGCCTGTCCAATAGAAACTGAGCTGAGGGAGATCCCTATTGGATAGTCCTCAATTTTGGGGCTTAAAGGTGAGGTTCATGATTTTAATCAAAAAGACACATTATATAATTGAGGTTGTTTCGTCTCCGTTTGTTGCTCTCCAGTGAGTTTGGGCTGGAAACTGGTCTAATGTGTTTTTACGACGCCCCAGTGTCTGTAAATAAGCAGTAAAAACAAAGTGTCTCAGTCCGGTATGCTAGGCTTTCTCTCTCTCTGCTAATGGCAGAGGCATTTGGAGTTGTTTTACACAACGGAGAGACTCCAAACGTTGAAAAGCATGAACCGAGATGAGGATGTTGCTCTATTCCTGCGCCATAGGGGGGTATTAAAGAATTAATTTTGCTGTTTCGGATCACTTAAGGTGGAACTGTCTCCAAACTCAGGAGACGGCTAACTGCATTAGCGACAGTGCTACAAAACTAAACAACCCCAGTTACAAACGAGTTTCCGTGAGAGTTCAAACAGTGAATAAAACTATTTTACCTCAAACGCAGTGTTCCACCTTAAAAACACAAAGCTTCTGGATATAAACATTCAGAGAGAACAGCATTTCCCCCCACTTTAATGTATCTGGCTAACTTTGGTGTAATACCAATGACCCAGTGTTGAACCTGTTTGTAAAAAAGGCTGCCCCCGTGTGGGGGACCCGCTCTGTTGAGCATAAACTGCTTCATTCAGGGTCCACAAAGCACTTTTTGAATCTGTGTTTTGTAAGAGACCTGAAAAGTGAAGCAGTAAATAACACTTTCATAAGCAGGTTTGTTAGTTTTGGTGGTGATTGGGCAGGGTTTCCGGTCATTATGCAAATGAGGGGTTGAACACAGCGTCCAATCAGAGCGGGGGTTTGGAAATGCGGTTCGGAAGCGTTCCTCCCTCTACAGTGGCAGTAAAAGTGGGCAGGGATAAGCCAGTGTGTAGGAGTGAGAGTGAGAGAGAGAGAGAGAGAGAGAGAGAGAGAGGCGCGCGACCCGTTTTTCACCTCGTTGGAAGTCCACGCGCTGGATGTTTGTTTTGGGCGTCGGTACGTAGAGGGAAAAAAAAAAAAAAAAAAAAAAAAACGTCGTGGGTGACTATGATAAAGAGGCGCGCGTGAGGCGCGAGGATGGCAGGTTTGTTGTGCGCGCGAACGGACATGGAACAGAAGGGAGAAGAACGCGATCGAGCTCGGCACGAGCCCTACGTGGTGCTCCGGGACCCGGAGACCCTCCTGCAGGCGCACCGCGATCTGCGGAGAGAGATGTGCGTCACGCGCGTGACCGTCATCATCCTCCTGATGCTGCTGTGCACAACCTTCACTCTGCTCTTATTCATGCAGCACCTGCCCGCGTGCAAGGTAATAATAATAATAATTATAATAATAATCAGCTCAGTGGGACGTTTATGTGGCAGTTAGCCAAATAACTTCAGCCCAAAGGTCAAAGTCCTTGTTTTTTCAGAGACTTTTTAGAGTTTTTAAAAAATAGTTTGAAGGTTTTTAACAAACAGGAAAAACAACAACAAACAAATAAACATCTGCACGTGATGTAGTTCAGGGCTTTTAAAGTCTGAGGGTTTTATTTCAATAATAACTATATATATTAGCATTTTATAAAATATTATTATACACATATTTAATATTAATATTAATTATTAAATTATTCATAAACCCAGCTCCGGGGTCTCAGCGTCCTCTCTGAGTGGGACACTTACGGACACCGTCTTTGATGAGGGTGGTGTGTTCTCCCTGTATCAGCAAGGGTTTCCTCCGGGTGCTCTGCTTTCCTCCCACAGGCTGGTGGGAGGAGTGGCTGTGTGAAAGTGTTTAGTGTGTGTGTGTGTGTGATGCCCTGTGCTGGATGGACGCTCCTGTCCCGGCTGTGTTCGGCTTGTGGTAATTGATCCCCCACCCCTGGACCCTGATCGGGATTAAGGTGGACGTGTGTGTGCTGCTTGGTGAATGGGTCGTGATGGAGTCTCAGAGTGTGAGGCATAAGTAAGGCAGGAAGAAGGCAGCAGCGGGACACGCAGCTGGTTCCCAAACCGCTTCTTAAGAAAGCTTTGGATCACTGGAGGTCTTTCTGGAGGTCTTTCTGTTTGTTTTGGTTGAGTACGTCCTGCACTGAGGTAAGGAGGGTGTGATGAAGCAGGGCTTGGATCCAAAGTTACGGCCAAGATTATGTCCGAGTTCCATCCAAATCCACATCTGGATCCACTGCAGTAATTAGGCTCTGTTCTGCTTTCGCTCACCGTCCTGTTACTTTAGAGACTCTTTACTTATGGGACATTTCTGGTGTCTGTTTCTGAGCTGCAGTTTCTTTTGGTCCAGTGTGTGTGTTTGGTCTAGTGTGTGTGTTTGGTCTAGTGTGTGTGTTTGGTTCAGTGTGTGTGTTTGGTCCAGTGTGTGTGTTTGGTCCAGTGTGTGTGTTTGGTCCAGTGTGTGTGTTTGGTCCAGTGTGTGTGTTTTTGGTCCAGTGTGTGTGTTTGGTCCAGTTTGTGTGTTTGGTGCAGTGTGTGTGTTTGGTCCAGTGTGTGTGTTTGGTCCGGTGTGTGTGTTAGGTCCGGTGTGTGTGTTTGGTCCAGTGTGTGTGTTTGGTCCAGTGTGTGTGTTTGGTCCAGTTTGTTTTTGGTCCAGTGTGTGTGTTTGGTGCAGTGTGTGTGTTTGGTTCAGTGTGTGTGTTTGGTCTAGTGTGTGTGTTTGGTCCGGTGTGTGTGTTTGGTCCAGTGTGTGTGTTTGGTCCAGTGTGTGTGTTTGGTCCGGTGTGTGTGTTAGGTCCGGTGTGTGTGTTTGGTCCAGTGTGTGTGTTTGGTCCAGTGTGTGTGTTTGGTTCAGTGTGTGTGTTTGGTCCAGTGTGTGTGTTTGGTTCAGTGTGTGTGTTTGGTCCAGTGTGTGTGTTTGGTTCAGTGTGTGTGTTTGGTCCAGTGTGTGTGTTTGGTCCAGTGTGTGTGTTTGGTTCAGTGTGTGTGTTTGGTCCAGTGTGTGTGTTTGGTCCAGTTTGTGTGTTTGGTCCAGTGTGTGTGTTTGGTCCAGTGTGTGTGTTTGGTCCAGTGTGTGTGTTTGGTCCAGTTTGTTTTTGGTCCAGTGTGTGTGTTTGGTCCAGTGTGTGTGTTTGGTTCAGTGTGTGTGTTTGGTCCAGTGTGTGTGTGTGTGTTTGGTCCAGTGTGTGTGTTTTTGGTCCAGTGTGTGTGTTTGGTGCAGTGTGTGTGTTTGGTCCGGTGTGCGTGTTTGGTCCGGTGTGTGTGTTTGGTCCAGTGTGTGTGTTTGGTCCAGTGTGTGTGTTTGGTTCAGTGCATGTGTTTGGTTCAGTGTGTGTGTTTGGTCCAGTGTGTGTGTGTGTGTTTGGTCCAGTGTGTGTGTGTTTGGTCCAGTGTGTGTGTTTGGTCCAGTGTGTGTGTTTGGTCCAGTGTGTGTGTTTGGTCCAGTGTGTGTGTTTGGTCCAGTGTGTGTGTTTGGTTCAGTGTGTGTGTTTGGTCCAGTGTGTGTGTTTGGTCCAGTGTGTGTGTTTGGTTCAGTGTGTGTGTTTGGTCCAGTGTGTGTGTTTGGTCCAGTTTGTGTGTTTGGTCCAGTGTGTGTGTTTGGTTCAGTGCGTGTGTTTGGTCCAGTGTGTGTGTTTGGTTCAGTGCGTGTGTTTGGTTCAGTGTGTGTGTTTGGTTCAGTGTGTGTGTTTGGTCCAGTGTGTGTGTTTGGTCCAGTGTGTGGGTTTGGTCCAGTTTGTGTGTTTGGTTCAGTGTGTGTGTTTGGTCCAGTGAGTGTGTTTGGTCCAGTGTGTGTGTTTGGTTCAGTGCGTGTGTTTGGTTCAGTGTGTGTGTTTGGTCCAGTGTGTGTGTTTGGTCCGGTGTGTGTGTTTGGTCCGGTGTGTGTGTTTGGTCCGGTGTGTGTGTTTGGTCCAGTGTGTGTGTTTGGTGCAGTGTGTGTGTTTGGTCCAGTTTGTGTGTTTGGTCCAGTGTGTGTGTTTGGTCCAGTGTGTGTGTTTGGTTCAGTGCGTGTGTTTGGTTCAGTGTGTGTGTTTGGTCCAGTGTGTGTGTTTGGTTCAGTGTGTGTGTTTGGTCCAGTGTGTGTGTTTGGTCCAGTGTGTGTGTTTGGTTCAGTGCGTGTGTTTGGTTCAGTGTGTGTGTTTGGTCCAGTGTGTGTGTTTGGTCCAGTGTGTGTGTTTGGTCCGGTGTGTGTGTTTGGTCCGGTGTGTGTGTTTGGTCCAGTGTGTGTGTTTGGTGCAGTGTGTGTGTTTGGTCCAGTTTGTGTGTTTGGTCCAGTGTGTGTGTTTGGTCCAGTGTGTGTGTGTGTGTTTGGTCCAGTGTGTGTGTGTTTGGTCCAGTGTGTGTGTTTGGTCCAGTGTGTGTGTTTGGTCCAGTGTGTGTGTTTGGTCCAGTGTGTGTGTTTGGTCCAGTGTGTGTGTTTGGTCCAGTGTGTGTGTTTGGTTCAGTGTGTGTGTTTGGTCCAGTGTGTGTGTTTGGTCCAGTGTGTGTGTTTGGTTCAGTGTGTGTGTTTGGTCCAGTGTGTGTGTTTGGTCCAGTTTGTGTGTTTGGTCCAGTGTGTGTGTTTGGTTCAGTGCGTGTGTTTGGTCCAGTGTGTGTGTTTGGTTCAGTGCGTGTGTTTGGTTCAGTGTGTGTGTTTGGTTCAGTGTGTGTGTTTGGTCCAGTGTGTGTGTTTGGTCCAGTGTGTGGGTTTGGTCCAGTTTGTGTGTTTGGTTCAGTGTGTGTGTTTGGTCCAGTGAGTGTGTTTGGTCCAGTGTGTGTGTTTGGTTCAGTGCGTGTGTTTGGTTCAGTGTGTGTGTTTGGTCCAGTGTGTGTGTTTGGTCCGGTGTGTGTGTTTGGTCCGGTGTGTGTGTTTGGTCCGGTGTGTGTGTTTGGTCCAGTGTGTGTGTTTGGTGCAGTGTGTGTGTTTGGTCCAGTTTGTGTGTTTGGTCCAGTGTGTGTGTTTGGTCCAGTGTGTGTGTTTGGTTCAGTGCGTGTGTTTGGTTCAGTGTGTGTGTTTGGTCCAGTGTGTGTGTTTGGTTCAGTGTGTGTGTTTGGTCCAGTGTGTGTGTTTGGTCCAGTGTGTGTGTTTGGTTCAGTGCGTGTGTTTGGTTCAGTGTGTGTGTTTGGTCCAGTGTGTGTGTTTGGTCCAGTGTGTGTGTTTGGTCCGGTGTGTGTGTTTGGTCCGGTGTGTGTGTTTGGTCCAGTGTGTGTGTTTGGTGCAGTGTGTGTGTTTGGTCCAGTTTGTGTGTTTGGTCCAGTGTGTGTGTTTGGTCCGGTGTGTGTGTTTGGTCCGGTGTGTGTGTTTGGTCCATTGTGTGTGTTTGGTTCAGTGTGTGTGTTTGGTCCGGTGTGTGTGTTTGGTCCAGTGTGTGTGTTTGGTCCAGTGTGTGTGTTTGGTCCAGTGTGTGTGTTTGGTTCAGTGTGTGTGTTTGGTCCAGTGTGTGTGTTTGGTCCAGTGTGTGTGTTTGGTCCAGTTCGTTTAGACTTAGATGGTTGTGGTCCTGTTTGTTTGTTTGTAGTCAGTAAAGTTAGAGTCTTTTCAGAGTCACACTGAAATGAGGAGGAGAAATTCTTCACTGTGAGGAACGAGTTGTGCACAGTTTGTTTATTTGGGGGTGTTTTTTTCCCTGGATGTGTTTGTTTGTTTGTTTTTTTCCCCCTGGGGTGGTTTGTTTGTTTGTGTTTTTCCTGGATGTGTTTGTTTGTTTGTTTTTCCTGAGGGTGGTGTGTTAGTTTGTTGTGTTTTGCCTGGATGTGTTTGTTTGTTGTGTTTTCCCTGGATGTGTTTGTTTGTTTGTTTTTCCTGAGGGTGGTGTGTTTGTTTGTTGTGTTTTCCCTGGATGTGTTTGTTTGTTGTGTTTTCCCTGGATGTGTTTGTTTGTTTGTTTTTCCTGAGGGTGGTGTGTTTGTTTGTTTGTTTTTCCTGAGGGTGGTGTGTTTGTTTGTTGTGTTTTCCCTGGATGTGTTTGTTTGTTGTGTTTTCCCTGGATGTGTTTGTTTGTTTGTTTTTCCTGAGGGTGGTGTGTTTGTTTGTTGTGTTTTGCCTGGATGTGTTTGTTTGTATGTTGTTTTTCGCCTGTGTGCAGTTTGTGCGTTTGCGTGACCGGGGGCAGTGCAGTCAGACGTGGAGAGAGACTGTAACAGAGAAGAGTAGTGATTCAGTAACACACCACTCTGAACTGAAACAGTAGCCCAGAGTGATGTTATAAACGATGATGTAATAAACAAAGCAGTTTTCTCTGTAACTCCTTCACCTCTGTGTGAGCGCACTCCCAAGTGCACTCTGTGTCAGTGTCTCGTCTCAATCTACGGGACGTCTGTACGGTCTCTGCAGCTCTCCTTTACGTGCTGCGCTTGACTGTGCAGCAAGAAATGACATAATTCAGTGTGAGTCAGATCTTCATCAGAAGTGGAGCCATCTAGTTCCACTGTCTGTCACAGAGAACCCTATACATTTGATTGGTTCTATGTTCTGGTGCATCTGGTCATTCTATTCCAAATTAAAAGGAGTGCTGATTGCATTCAGGTGCCTCCGGTCCACCTTAAATGGAGGCAGGAGTATTATCTACAGTCTCTGATCCACCTTAAACTGAGTGTGGTCCTGCTGAAGCTCTGAGCAGAGTTGGATTTGACCCAGTACAATTTAAAACTGAGTAATATTCAGTAATAAAACCTGAGAGCTGCAGGGCACAGTGCTAGCACGGCAAGCCTGGTTACGAGGTTCAGTCTGGACAGGAGAATCAGGAACATGCCGCTGCTGAGTTGACCTGGATCTTCTGCCAGGCCTGAGCTTGAGGGAATGTGTTTGGCATGAAATTCCCCAGCATTTCCCTGAATGCAAACAACCTGCCTTCACACCGTTAAGGAGCTGTGGCTTGGCACTGCTGGAGGTTGTGCAATCTCTGGTTCTGTTAAAAGCAATAGTGCCTGGTTTCAGCTGCACTGTGCGAATGAATTGATTCATGAACAGGCGACTGGAGAAACATTAAAAGCAGCCTGGTCTGTTCACTAGAGATAGAGAGAGTGTCTTAATCCAAGTATGAAACGTTAAAACAAGCTTAATTAACCTGGAAAAGTTAAATATGTATTACATTAAAGGTGCAATCAATAACTTTTTACCATAACAATGTGGTAAAAAATGTGCAGAAATAAGGTACAACGTTACAGTACAAATGTTTTCTATGAAGCACAACTTGCATGAGTTACTTTGTCGCCCCCTATTGTCATTAGATTATGCTCCACAGAGCGGGTCATTAGAGAGAGGGACGTGAGGACAGCATGGTCAGGTCACTAGAGACCGTGAGAGGGACGTGAGAGTAAGGACAGTCTCTAACGGCTCTATCTCTTTTTTTTTTGCAGGGCAATGGGTTCAGCAGCAAGGAAAATGGTGAGTGTTGTTTACTTCCCCTTTAAAGTCTTATCAAGTGAAATCTTCTTAAACCCACTGTTTATCTCAGAGAGTCTGATATTTCTCATTTTCCGATCAGCGTGAGACTGTTATGAGATTATTCAGCTTTGCTTCAATTTATTTATCCCAGAAAAAGTCTTAACCCATGAATAATGTGTTACAACAAGCAAAAAAAACATGAAAAAGTGAGCTACGAATTGCATTAAAGGTGCAATCAGTAATTTTTACCATCACAATGTGGCCAACAATGTTTATAAATAAGGTATAAAGTTACTATACACATGTTTTGTGTGAAGCACAACTTGCAAAAGTTGCTTTGTCGCCCCCATATTGTGTTCAGATTATGCTCCACAGAGCGGGCCCCCCACACAGCAGCCATGTTTGAAAGAGGTTAGGTACAGAATCTCTGACCCATTCAAGCCACTAGGCATCAGTATAAAGGCTATTTTATAGCGTGAAGATGATGCAAAATAGGAGAAAATGAAAGATTGCACCTTTAAGGCAACACTAAGTAAAATCTTTGTTCTACATGACAACTTCAAAGTCATTGGGAGGCGCCACTGAGCTGCAATAAGGAGAATAGAGCCACTGTTGCTACTACTCTGGGCTAAAGACTGCAGAAACTGCGTTATGTAACTTTAGGAGGAGGGTAGAAAACCACACTCCCCCACCCCCTTGATTTCAGGACAGTGCTGTAAGAGTGAACTAACCTGCAACAGAGCGCATGAGCAAACATACTAAATCTACATAATGTTGCTTTAAAATGAGTGTAAAAGGCATATCTGTCTTAAAGGTGCAATCAGTCATTTCTACGACTATTAATATGGGATTAACGCAGAGTCTCTGACACATTCAGGCAACTAGGGGTCAGTATATGTGTCGGTTCATAGGGTGAAGTAGAATCAAATTAGGAGAAAATGACTGATTGTACCTTTAAAGCAATATTAGGTACGATTTGGTATTTTTGCTCCTGGTCTCTCCTTACAGCTGCAGAGAGCAATTCACTTTTACAGCACTGTCCTGAAACCAAACGAGAGGGGAAGGGTGGTGTGGTTTCCTACCCTCCTCTAAAAGTTACATAGTGCCGTTTATGCAGTGCCGAGCCCCGAGCAGGAGCGACCGAAGCCCTATCCTCCATATTTCAGCTTAGTGGAACATCACGTCGATTTTGAAGCTGCACTTTTAAGGTCAAAATACTACTTAGTGTTGCTTTAAAACAAGTGAAAACATCTCATAATCTTCTCACGGTCTGGAAAGTTAGAATGACACAGTAGTTTCAGGATGATTTTGCTTGCTGACAGATCTCTCACTGCTGTGCAATCTTCCAGGAAAGTGAAGGTCGCACGAGTCTAAACACGTCCTGCTTTCCTTCCTCAGGAGGAGCCCAAACCGCGGCACATGTCAGCGGTTCAGGACTGGAGCAAAACACAGAAGTTAAGCCTTGGAACCCTGGGTCGGCTTCTCTGATGGGTAAGCCCTGCAGCACCAGTAGAGCTAGTCCCACCCCCACCACACACAATGTTACCAACCCCGGGAGGGTGGGGGCAAGCGCATGCACACTCCTCGGAGACTCTTGATGCCAGCCGCTGCTTCTTTTCGAACAGGTGTTAATGCACTGGCGCTGGACAGCTCAACCAGCCGGAGGAGAGCGCCAACTTCCCAGAGTCTAAGGGTTAATCCAGCTGTTAGCGTGTCAGCATATCTGGGCTCAGAACGAAATTCAGAAATGGACCCAGACACACACAAGTAAAAGCATGTCTGAATTAAGCAATCGGCTGTGGTGGCGTTTAAGGCAAACTTCCTGTCTCTGTCTCCGGTTTCAACTCCTGAAGCCAGAGCCAGGGGCTGTCTACCACGTCCATCATCGAGTGCCGATGTTGTAACTTGGGGAAATATACAGTGCAGACCAAAGATACACCAGATAACACCAGCTCACTGCTGCACCCCCTGAAATGCGAAGCGCTGTCACGATTGCGTAGGGATTGTGACTTTTACGAGTTCTAATTTATCTGCCGATGAGCAACAGACAATGAGGTTATGAAAACAGCTGTAGTTATGAATCAATCTCAGCCCTGCTCTGGATGACTCCCTGTGTCCCTGCGGGTTTCCTCCGGGTGCTCCGGTTTTCTCCCACGCTTCAAAAACACACGTTGGTAGGTGGATTGGAGACTTAAAAGTGTCCGTAGGTGTGAGTGTGTGAGTGAATGTGTGAGTGTGTGTCGCCCTGTAAAGAATTGGCGCCCCCTCCAGGGTGTGTTCCTCCCTTGCGCCCAGTGATTCCGGGTAGACTCCGGTCCCACCGCGACCCTGAATTGAATAAGGGTTACAGACAATGAATGAATGAATGAATATTGTGTTTTATTCCTCGTAAAGGTATAAAGACAGCTAATGTAGTAGGAAGGTAAAACATGAAAATACGAATCAAGAATTAGAAACCAGAACTGTAAAATAACAACAGTTTATGTGCACTCCCTATTTACAAACTACCTACACAGTAACACTACGGATAAATACATCACAGGAAATGTTTGGGAAACGGGCTGAAAGTGATTGGTTGAAGCCACTTGGGGGATATGTAGTGAATTCCGATTTCATTTGTGGGCTGCTGAAATAGGGTCGGTCACCGTCCCTGGTTGGCGTTTGGCATTGGGCATGGTGACCTGAAGCTCCTTAATGTAAATAATTCCTTAATTTAAATATATGCTCTAAATACAAAGGGTGTCCACAAATTTATGGACATGTAGACCTTATATTGTCATTGTACACATACATATAAGCTGTATGTTGTGCATGTGTATGACCATTTAACACACACACACACACACACACACACTTGTCCTGCTCAACTGGCTGTGATTACTTAATCGCTTATGTTTAAAAAGAGACAGTTTGTTAAAAAATGTCTGGATGTGATAAGCCTGAACCCCAGAGCACTGTGTGTGTGTGTGTGTGTGTGTGTGTGTAAGAATGTGATTGAGTCATGGATGAGTAGTACTCACTGGTTCAGTTTTGAATTATGCTGTCCAAGTTCTTTTTGCTGATGAAATACTCGGGCTACAGAATAAAGCAGGAAGAACTTGTGGTGAATCATTAACTTCGGCACTGATCTCTGCCCCAAAGAAGATAAACAAGCCCTGTGTTTATTTGTTTACAAAGCCAATCTGTACTGAATTATTGCACTTGAATTCCTGAGTGTATTAAAACAAAACAAAGCATTTGCACAGTGCAATAAATTAAACACACCCGGGTAAAACAATGCGAGTGAATCTTTAGCCATGGTACATTAGCATTAGCACAAACTGCTGTTGGGGAGTGGAGTCAAAACCGAAAGCAGTGATAGGAGACATGGAGCGCACACACAGCACTGATTCTACTGCTTTATTTCATGTTTCACGCAGCATGAACGTGCACGCGCCGGGACTCCCCTTTCTGCAGGTTTACACCAGGAGAAAAAGCAAAATGTGTTGTCTGTCAGAAAAACTGTCACGGTGGCGGTAGCCTCAAGGGAACACATTCAGTAACTTTCATTAGGGAACATAATGGTATTTTATTAAAACTTACAAATATTCACTTCTCCTTTTCGTGAAGAGACCATTTAATGAAACGAAACTGAAGTTTAAAACCACTGTTTGTAACTTTAGAGGCAACAGTCTGAAGGACTGAGAGAGCCGGAGTTGCCCAACATCAGCACCTGACATCGGCCAGTGCTGGGATTTCACCATGAATTTTGGGAACGCTGGGAATTTGTGGGAATCTTTTAATGCGGTATAAACATCAGTGCAGAGGCCGGAAACCTGTACTTACATGATTTCTTTGTTTCTTTCCACAGTTCATTGCTACATCCTTTCAAAGAATGAGTCCAGCACTATTCCCTGGATAATAAGACTACCTCAGCCAAGTGAAAATTACAGCCTGAGTCAGGACAGCTTGCATTTGGTTATCCCTCAAGATGGGTTCTACCGCATGTGGCTGCAAGTCACCTACCATGACATAGGAGGCAAATGGTCTAAAGACCAGCTCAGTCTGAGAAGTGAACTCTACACTATTTCGAATGATCACGGCAGCGAAACTCCGCGTCTGCGTGTCTTCGAGACCATCCCCGCCAAAAGTAATAAGTGGATTAAGTCCGTCTACTCCGGAGACATCTTTTCATTAATGAAAGGGGACCAGATCAAGGTGAATTCCAGCCACCCGTTGCTCATAGACTGTGATGGCCAAGTGGGTGCCAAAACATTCCTTTCGATTCATTACGAGGCTCCACTTGACCTGTGATGGGTGGGTTTTTGGGTCTGTAGCACGTTAAGCTACGTTTTCTGTCTTCAGTGAAATATTTAGGCACTTTTTTTATTGCAGTTTGTGGTAGGGTTTAGAGTAGCACTCTGCATTAGGTCATCATTCATGAAGCTGCTTGACCCCCACGTTGGCCTTTCATGAGCTCTTTAAAGCCTTATGCCTGGGTCACCCTAGATTTGCACCGTTAGCATTGGACTAGCCAGGCCATCTTGGGTTAGCTATCAAACCCGCTAACTCCTCAGTTATAAACAGTAATAATTAAAATACCACAACAGGTACACACCACCTAACCCCACCTCCTGACCGCCCCCACTCTGGTTCACTTCAGGTTTATGTATCATTGTTATATAATGAGCTGGGACTGTGTTATTATTTAAAATGACCTGCATTTGGGATTTACAGCACTGTGCGAACAAGTTTAAAACTATTTATTTCCCCCTTTTGTGTAAAATATCATTGCAATTCAAACATTCTCCTGCTCTTTTGTCTTTTACGGTTGATTTAAAAATCCCAGCTTTCTTTTTATTAACAGAAATGAACCTAAAAATGAACTGCGGAAGCCCCCATCTGTAAATCGTCTAAACACAAACTCACACCTACTTTTAGACACAGTATTAGCCCCAAGAACAGAACAAACCCATCACAGTCTTCTGCAGCTCTTTTCCCGATGGAGCTCAGAACCAATGCAGCGCCTCATTGTCAGGTTCTTTTCGGTTGAATAAGAAAAACACAAGGGTTGCCGTAAAATGACAAAAGAGCAGGAGAATGTTTGAATATTGGATTACAATTATACGCCCCAACACACAAACAAAAATGATTTAAATCTTAGTTGTACGCCAAATCCAAAGCTCTGCCAAACAGCCACACCACTGGCAAGGTATGATACGTCATACGTTATCTTTCAGCTAGTTTGAGGGTGAATCATATTCCCCCAGAGGGCTTTCATTCTTTGTCAGAGATTCCATTGAACTGAATGATTTTTCACTCGTGCGATGTCCTAGGCTGGTCATCGTCAGTTCTAAATAAGAGCCAAGAGAGCTGACCCTCACTGCGATTAGCTCGTGGAGATGTTTATGTAGTCGTAGGTCAGTAGGCGGTCGTGTTTATGTAGTCGTAGCCTCATGAACGAGATCCCGCAGTAGAGTCTTACTGACCGATATGTCACTAGTTGCTGTTTATATACTTCTACATTAATTAATAATATATATATATTGCTGTACATAGAAGTGTTTCCTTTGTGGCCGTCCGTAGTTTAACCCTTGAACCTTGTTCTCATTATCAGTGATGACAAAAGTAATGTGCTAATTTAGTCATTCTTATTTAACTCTTGTGTTCTGTCCGCAGCGTATCATAGGAAAGAGCCAAGCTGACCAATGTGTTCTTCTTTACAAGTTGTTATTGTTATTATATATATATATATATATATATATATATATATATATATATATATTTGTTGCTATTTTATTGTATTTAATTTAATTTTTATTTAGCTCATCCTCTGGTCATTATCTCAGTCATTGTGCACTATCCTGGGACGGCTTTACACTAGACTTTTGAGATAGCGGACATGTAAACATTGAATTGGGATGTAAGAAAAAAAAAAGGAATGCTAGAGGGATGTTGACGTCCCAGTGTGGGTCAGAGCTTTTCTACAAGTGATTCACAACAGTGTGGGTTTGAACTGAACATGTGTCCACAGCGGACGCACCTTAAAAGAGTGGAAAGCAACATTAGGGTTAAAAGAATGTCGCTGGTATGTCGTGGGGAACTGGGAAGTGAAGGTTCTGAACAGGTTTGTTTGTATGTATAAGAGAAGATATTTAATTATGGTAAATCCCATGTGAATATAATATTTGTGTGACGTACTAATCGAATGTGTAATTGTGTCTGAACTGTGTAAACCCCTGCAGTAAGAATTCTCAACATCTAACAGTCAACACGACTGCATACTTACTGATCAGCGAGGAAAATATTATCGTGAAGATGTTCGTCTTATTCCCTTCAGATTCTGAAAAGGACAGTAGCTCTTCCCACGCTGTTCTTACTGTACATTCAGTTGATATATGCTATGTTTTTATTGTGAATGGAAATCTCTATTAAATAAAAGCTATTGGAGTTTGAAACTGCATTGTTTAATGTGTTTATGTATCTATCCTCTTCACTCTGAGAGAAAAAGGTACAGCAGAGGTACATTATTAGTCACTAAATGTATACAGAGTGTAAATTATAATCATTATTTACAAACCGGATTACAAAAAAGTTGGGACACTAAACAAATTGTGAATAAAAACTGAATGCAATGATGTGGAGATGGCAAATGTCAAAATTTTATTCGTAATAGAACATAGATGACCGATCAAAAGTTTAATCTGAGTAAATGTAACATTTTAAAGGAAAAATATGTTGATTCAAAATTTCACAGTGTCAACAAATCCCAGAAAAGTTGGGACAAGTAGCAATAAGTGGCTGGAAAAAGGAAATTGAGCATATAACAAACAGCTGGAAGACCAATTAACACTAATTAGGTCAATTGACAACATGATTGTGTATAAAAAGAGCTTCTCAGAGTGTCAGTGTCTCTCTGAAGCCAAGATGGTAAGAGGATCACCAATTCCACCATTGTTGCGCAGAAAGATAGTGCAGCGATACCAGAATGGTGTTACCCAGCGTAAAATAGCAAAGACTTTTGAGTTATCATCATTAACCGTGCATAACATCATCAAAAGATTCAGAGAATCTGGAACAATTGCTGTGTGTAAGGGTCAAGGCCGTAAAACTCTACTGGATGCTCGTGATCTCCGGGCCCTTAAACGTCACTGCACCTCAAACAGGAATGCCACTGTCAAGGAAATAACAGAATGGGCTCAGGAATACTTCCAGAAAGCATTGTCAGTGAACACAATCCACAGTGCCATCCGCCGTTGCCAGCTGAAACTCTACAGTGCAAAGAGGAAGCCATTTCTAAGCAAGCTCCACAAGCTCAGACGTTTGCACTGGGCCAGAGGTCTTTTAAAATGGAGTGTGGCAAAATGGAAGACTGTTCTGTGGTCAGAACAGTCACGATTTAAAGTTCTTTATGGAACACTGGGACGCCATGTCATCCGGACCAGAGAGGACAAGGATAACCCAAGTTGTTATCGACGCTCCGTTCAGAAGCCTGCATCACTGATGGTATGGGGTTGCATGAGTGCTTGTGGCATGGGCAGCTTGCATGTCTGGAAAGGCACCATTAATGCAGAGAACTATGTTCAGGTTCTAGAACAACATATGCTCCCATCTATACGTCATCTCTTTCAGGGAAGACCCTGCATTTTTCAACAAGATAATGCCAGACCACATTCTGCAGCAATCACAACATCATGGCTCGTAGGAGAAGGATCCGGGGACTGAAATGGCAGCCTGCAGTCCAGATCTTTCACCTGTAGAGAACATTTGGCGCATCATAAAGAGGAAGGTGTGACAAAGAAGGCCCAAGACGATTGAACAGTTAGAGGCCTGTATTAGACATGAATGGGAGAGCATTCCTATTTCTAAACTTGAGAAACTGGTCTCCTCTGTCCCCAGACGTCTGTTGAGTGTTGTAAGAAGAAGGGGGGATGCCACACAGTGGTAAAAAATGGCCTTGTCCCAACTTTTTTGGGATTTGTTGACGCCATGAAATTTTGAAACAACATATTTTTCCCTTAAAATGATACATTCTCTCAGTTTAAACTTTTGATCTGTGATTTGTGTTCTATTCTGAATAAAATATTAGATGTTGGCGTCTCCACATCATTGCATTCAGTTTTTATTCACAATTTGTTTAGTGTCCCAACTTTTTTGGAATCTGGTTTGTAAAATATGATGAAATAATACTTGTCTATTTAGAATTCATACACTGAAAAACTGCCCGCAGACAGTCAGGGTTAACGTCAAGTAGTCACCCTCGTTCATGTGTTTGAGCAAATGAGTTATATTAGCAGAAGAATGTTTTTCAGGTGTTTTTTTTCACACTGAATTACTCAGAGGCTTCACCAGGCCATGATGAGAGCACTACGTTTAGAAACGTGAGGATCTTCGGTTACTAACAATACACGGAGCAAACCGATGCCTTGAGGCATTCATGAGTTATAAAGCAGAGAAATAAGCTGTGCTTTTACTCCGCAAAATGTGGGATTCGGGTTCAAAGTGTTGGCTGCGGACTCTGCTGTCACTTTGAACCTTTCATCCTTCCAAATCCAATCCCACTGACATCGATATGCACTCCGTCAGCTACCGATACACACCTCAGCCGCCACACACATGTCCTTCTCGAGTGCCACTGCAAATGGCTAAATCATGGACCACATTACATCAGACCTGTTACATTCTCCTAGCTAAAGCAGGGAAACACAGCAACAAGTCCCAACATGACTAAATGTTATCTATGACTAACATTTTTAAAGAACATGGGAAAACTGAAGATGTTCTGAGAGTAGGCCACAGAGCAAATTTCATATGAAACTTTTATCTTCTCATCTCACCCTTGGTTCCCACCCTTCTTTAGAAAAGAAAACAAGTGTGCAACAGAACCAAAGAACATAGTCCACATGGGAAACATGAGGCACAACACACATTACGACCTGTCCCTGTTATTTTGGCCTTGGTCATAGTCATTAGTCCTCCCATCCCTGACTGCACCATCTGCTCCGAGGGAAGCACCACACACTTTCACTCCCACCTAATGATTCAGATTCTCAAAACCACGTGGCTGCTTCTAACAAACTCGACATCATGTGGTTTCTCAGGACTTCTAATCTAAACAAAGTGGGCTGCACAAAACAGAGCTGAAGTGGAAGATGAATTGTGAATTAAGCCATGGCTGAGTCAAGAGGGACTTACTGCATTAGGAGCTTGAGATGAATTCGCTGAGTTTCATTCCAGAGAATCGCCGTCCACCCAGAATACTGCACGCTGAAAAGTGAATAATAAAGGCCCTTGTTATACGTGAGTCGCACTTGAGGTTTTCCCGAATTGGACTGGGATGAGATCAGAAAGGAGCAGATTGGTTTATAGCCACCCCACACCACCTGATAATGTGGGAGGTTGATATCGGGATGTCTCTAAGAGCCACGTTATCCCAAATAATCTGTACGGAAAGCCAGGCTTAAAGATAAAAAAAACATTTTTCAAAACTTGAATTTAAAGTTTGTCTTATGTTTTTTCAAGAACTGGTAGACTGCCAGATCTGTACAAACCATCAGATAAACAGCACTCAACACTCACTACAGGTCTGAAAGTGTGTGGGCCATCAATCTGTTACTGAGTCAAGGAAATAGACTCAATTCAAGAGCTCTTGAACTTGAGTAGCATTCGTGTATGGAATTCGCTTGGACATTGCAAAGAATAACTCAGATTTGGGAGTTGTGCAAGATTTTCCTGTTGGTATTTTAACTCGTTGTGCACTGTAATATCTGTAAAGGGATCAGTTCCTCGATGGTGCTGCCTCTATAAACCAGCTGTGACCGGTCTCCTTTAAGCCCCTGAACTTTCAATGAGTCTACGAGGCTTATGCAAAAGTTGCTGAGCCTCCAGCAGCAGAAGTCTTTAACAAACTCCCCATGGAAAGACGTGACTGTAATATATTTATAGGACCGATCTCCATATGTTTTTGATTGTCTCTTAAGATTAACAAAGGCCTTGGTAGTGCTCCCTGAGGCACATCATAAGAACCATTTCTGTTTTCTCTCCTGTCTGTTGTGTTATGTAAAGCCACTCATTTTCACAGACTAAGGGATAAAAGTTTCTCACATGTCCCATTCCACCAGCTTCTTAATTTGCAGAATTTCCTTTTGTTTTTTTGTTTTTTGTTTTTTTGTTTTTACATGACCACACTTGGCCCACTTACTACTTTCCTGATACCAGATGTGTTTCTCTCTGGGAACATAACATTTGTCCTCTCCCAGGGATGTGAAGCACAGTAGAGAAACACAGAGTAATGTGTTTGAACAAGCAGCACATGTGTCAAATTTGTGCAGTTCTGATGTTTTTAGATGTTGTGTAGATGTTGAATCTGACATTTTCTGAATCTGGAGAGACTTTGATGTCAGCCTTTGTCCTCAGATCGATGCAAATGTGGCTAAGAAGAGGGGCTAAGATGAAAGACATACAAGGCTCGGTCCAGTTAGAGCTGAGGTTGTTCTGACCAGAGTGATATGAAGCAGATGGAGATCAGATACAGTTACAGAACCGATTAAGGAGATCTAAAACCACCGTGAAGACCCAGAAGACTGAATATATAACACAGCAACCCCTGACTCAGTGCCTGACTTATTGGTCACTGGGGTCATGCCCTCAGGGACACATACTCAGCACTTTTATGGACACTTCTGAGTAGCCAGTCCACCTACCAACATGTCTATATTCTGGACCGTAGGAGGAAACAGAAGCACCCAGAGAAAAACGTATATTCTATATTCTCCACAGTTGTATAATGAAAGAGATCCCCCTCTCCTCCTGGAGAAGAGAATGTAACGAACCTTTAGGGAACACAACTGGACTTTAAAAGGTACATTTGTACCTTTAGAGACCAATAATGTACCTGTACTGTACATTTATTTCTGAGAGTGTAGGACAAGCACGTTCCTCTAAAATAATCTTCAAAGCTTTGGATGAATGTTCTGCATTAATCTGAGCATCGCTGAAGAAAATAGTGGTCTGATGTTTGTGCAAGATGCAATTGCGGTTAATAACAACAATATGGTTATGACTAACAACATCTGGCACATCTGGAAAAGGCATATTAAAGAAGAGGCAGTTGTGTCCTAAAGGTCAGAGAAGTGATCAAACATGTGGAAGTGTAGAATGCCCTTGAGCAAGACCCCTAACTGCTCCCTGGGTGATGGTGGACAGTCGCCCACTGTTCGCTTTGGCACTATGTGTGTGAGTGTTATTTGTGAAAAATGACCTCTGGGTCACAAACACAATTCCAGCTCATCCCTAAAAGTGTTGGCCGGAGCTTTCATAGCTCCACAGACCACAGGTGTCCTCCACAACCCAGTGCTGCTGGGCTACACATCCGCATTGGAATTGGGCCTGGTGACTGTGTGCAGCTGGATTCACTTAATCAGTGCATTCTCACAATGAATCAAGGAGGTAGGGCACAAGAAATGTAATCCCTGACCCACATCCATTGTTACTGCCTTCTCCGTTTGCGTACTGATTTCACAAGCAGCTTCCTCTTCAGCAATTCCTGAATGAAAGCAGCAGTAGGTCATCTGCACACGGCCGACGGACGTCAATGGAACTGCTTGTGAGGAAGCCACAAAGTCAAAACTGACCACAAGTGCGGATCAACTCCGGAAAGATGTGCCCAGATCTCTCTCAGCGGTTCCTGATTTCGCCTGTTGGGTAACAGCGTTCACAAATATCATGTGAGGATGCAGCTTTTAACTGTACGTCTACGTGCGTCCAGCTCAAGACTTCATGCCCCTGTTCCTGAGGGCATTTACTCAAGCATCGTGTGAAAGCTGCATTTACGTAGAAACAATAGTACCATTGTTCCCACACTAAGTTATGGATGTTACGCAGTGAATGAGCTTTAAACAGGACTCCCCACAGTGGAACACAGTGCTGTTTCTTAATGAAACCTCTGTGACCTGCTTTGATCCAAACCTCACAAGCCCAACAGCACCCTGTGTAAACAGCCCTGTTCAGAACGCACCTGTTCCTTTAAATGATAATGAGCCGCTCGCTGTTCACCCCGCCCCCGAGCGCACAGCAGTGAGGAGCGAGGAGCAGAAGCTCTGGTTTTTAGCCGTTTTCGCTCGGTTCTCTTTCTTCTCTATATTTACTCAGTGCTCTGTGATTGGACAGACACAGACGAGGGGGCGGGGCAATTCTACAGCCTATGCACTTGACATCAGAAGTAGAGCAGAATCAGAACGACTCGTTTTATCGCATGTTTTCTGACTTTGTAAACAGAGTGTGTGGGTTGACAGACTAGAAATACACGTTAATGTGCTCATGCACTAAACAATTTGTCCTGTTTAATGCTCACGCAACAGCCGCAAATAACTCCTCCGTCTAGTTGTGGAAAAAGGGAGAAGCCGTGATTCAGAAACGGATTTGTGGTGTACGTTGTCAACTCAGCACTTGCAGGAAGTTCAGAATCATTGCTTCACTCAACAGCCTCAGAGTGCATGGCCTTAAAGGAAGTGGAAGGAACTTTGTCCTAATTATTGTCCTCGTATTGTGCAAGTCATAGCCAAACTTGGGAGGCCTCAGATATTAAATGTTCGTAGAGAGATATACACTATTCTCTGAATTCTTTCAGTAGTTACTGATCAGTTTAGGGCAGTGTACTAATAATTAATAACTGGAAAATAAGCCTTTAATTGTTTAGAAACATTTAGCTTAGTTGGTTAGCCATGACTCCAGCTAGCTTGGGCTAGCTTTGTTGGTACATTGGTTATCAGTAACTCTGTTTAGATTTGACCCACAAGATGGACCCTATGTTTAAACTCTTGCTCCCATCAGCATTGCTATCCCTAGAAGGTAGCCATATAAATCCCTGTATCCCTGTGTTGTTTGTACCCACTTTGGCCATACATGTGTGTGCTGCCTGGGACATGCTAGGCTTAGCGCTGGAGCTACAAGGCTAATTAGCCTTACATCAACCACGTGTCTAAATCATTCATTCATTTATTAATTGTCTGTAACCCTTATCCAGTTCAGGGTCGTGGTGGGGTCGTAGTCTACCCAGAATCACTGGGCGCAAGGCAGAAACAAATACACCCTGGAGGGGGCGCCAGTCTTTCACAGGGCAACACACACTCACACATTCACTCACACACTGACACCTACGGACACTTTGAGTCATCAATCCACCTACCAATGTGTTTTTGGAGACACGGGGAAAACACACCATACTCCCACAACTTACAGGTCCCTGGAGCTGTGACAGAGACACCACCTGCTGCTCCACCGTGCCTCCCACATCTAAATAATCATTGTTTTGGGTAGTGAAGTGATGTCTAACAGATTAGCTCACTGCAGTAATCGCAGCTACACTGTGTAAACAGTAGTGCACAACATTCCTCCTTGCTTTTAATCACCGTCAATCTCTGCCACCCACCAACTACGACTGCCTCTATCACCAAGTGCCACCAAGATGAGGGTGAAGTCTGGCATATTCTTCCTTTGAGACGTGAAGCTAGCCAGTGCTATTTTAAGCTCAGCACACTTGTAGGAGAATGCCCAGTTATGTTTCATTAGCTCAGTGCTTCTCAAAACTTTAGACACAGTATAAAAATGTATGACAGAGGTAGAATGTACTTTTTAAAGGTACAGCCGTGGTGTTAAAGTTCAATTATGTTCCCTAAAGCTTTGTTAATTTCTATTCTCCTGAATGAGATGTGAATATCTGTAATATTTCTTTTTGAGAACTCTGGAGGTGAAATGGGGCGTATGGAACCAACACAACTTTAAAATCAGTTACAATTTTAACAGAATAAGGTACAATAATGTTCCCTAATTAAAGGGAACATCTGCGATTGTGTGGAAATGGTTTGGTTACATTTTAAAGCTTTGTGTCTTTTAAGGTGGAACAATGTGTGTCACGCCTTCGTCCTGTCAGTCTGTTGTCCCTGCCATGTGCTTTATTTGCACATGGCTCTGTTTTGTTTATGTTCGAGTCTCCGCCTTTGTTCCGCCTCCTCGTCCGTGTCATGTGTTACCCGTCCTCGTTATCTGTCCAGGTGTGTCTCGTTTGTGTGAGTATTTAAGCCCTCTTGTCTCTCATCCGTTTGTCGTACATTTCCCCTTTATCCTGTGTTTAGTTGGTCATGTTATTTAGTCTGTCCGTCTGTCTCTAGAGTTTCCCCGTTTCTTCTCCTTTTTCGTCGTGTCGCTTTTCGTCCGTCTGTCCTGTTCTCCCTGTCCAGTTTCCTTTGTTTTATTTAGCTTGTTTGGCTCCTTGTTTGTTTGTGTCCTGTTTAAGTATCGTTGTTTTGTTTATATTAAATTATCCCGTGTTTTAGCGAATGCGTCCGCCTCCCTCAATCCGCCCCTCGTTCCTGACAATGTGTTTAAGAAGAGTTAAGAGTTCACTGTTTGAACTCCCACAGAAACTCATTTGTAACTGGAGTTGTTTACTTTCGTAGCGCTGTCGCTAATGCAGTTAGCCGTCTCCTGAGTTTGGAAACATTTCCACCTTAAGTGATCAGAAATAGCAAAAATACGTCAATAATACCCCCCTAAGGAGCAGGAATAGAGCAACATCCTCATCTCAGTTTGTATTTTTTAACATTTGGAGTCTCTCTGGTGTCTAAAAAACTCCAGATGTCTCTGCAGTGAGAGAGAACAGACACTGGGGCGTCGTAAACACAGCACAAACCGACTGGAGAGCAGCTAATGGTGAGGAAACAGTTTCAGAATTTTATAAAAAGTGTTTTTAAATTACAAAAGGGATGAATATGTTTCCTTGAGGGCCCCACCACAATGACCACGTATTATCAAACAAAACCGACCTGTAAGTCGTATCACAGAACCCACATATCACACTCACACACAACTTTGCTGCATGTAGGTCTTGGTTATCTCTTTGGCAAGTGGTGACCAATGTTCTTCCCCAGGTTTGTATGATTTACTTGGGATTTGGAAACTGTGGGGGTGACTTTATTGTGGATAAGCACTGTTTAAAATCTTTAAGTTGATATTTTTAATTGTAAGGCACTAATGTGACTGAAATGTAATTATAAACCTCTGAAACAGACTGCGCAATTTACATATGAAAACTTTAGATGTATAAGGTAGTACATTTTTAGATGTCATCTATCAGAAGCTCGGTATTAGCTAAAGGACAGGTGTCTCTTTGTCGGTGGCTATTGCACTGAATGATGTGTGGTGCTGGATAGTGAAGACTGAACAGGATAGTGGCTAACACTGTATGCAGAAGACCTGAGTTCAGATCCATGGCTGGACGGCATGTATTTTGACCACTACCTTAGTAGCACTGGAGAGACTTTTATCTCATTGAACGTCCTGTGTAATTTCCGATATGCTCTCATGCCCAATCTCTCTGGAAAGCCAAACACACATTACATATGGTTACTCACGATGATAAAATCTCCCAGGACTCAACAGAAGTTGATAAAGTTATGCACCTGACCTACGTCCTGTTCGGTTATTGTTCGGACATGTGTGAGTCCAGACTGCTTGAAAGGGCAAGTGTTACATAGTAAATCCTGACACTGCCACACCTTCCTTTTCCTCTTGTAAATATTTTTTTTTTGCTGTGACTCAGCAGTGATGCAATCTCCTCTGACCTGGGTAAACACATTCCTGAACTTGGCCTTCTCTCTCTCTCTCTCTCTCTCTGGCTGCCTGACAGACTCGTTCCAGCATGCTTTGAGGAGGAAATTTGCTGGCAAATCAAGACAGGAGATGGTTTTGGGGAGATGGTTTTTGCTTGAAATGAACGCTAAGAAATCTGAGTATCCACAAATGCCAGGTCTGGTTCACTCCCAAACCAGGAATTCACATAAAGGACCTGGTCACCCCATCGTCTGCACACATTTCTGTGTTACACTCAGTCAGCTTACAAGGTGTGGGAGGAGTACTTGATGATGAGACTAGACTTAAGGTATGTGCACATTGTGGTTCACCAGGACTGGGACCTATCTGTTCACCAGGAGTGAGACATATGGGTTCACAAGGACTGAGACATATGGGTTCACTAGGACTGAGATCTATGTGTTCACTAGGAATGAGACATATAGGTTCACTAGGACTGAGACCTGTCTGTTCACTAGGACTGAGACCTATGTGTTCACTAGGACTGAGACCTGTCTGTTCACTAGGACTGAGACCTATGTGTTTACTAGGATTGAGATCTATGGGTTCACTAGGACTGAGACCTATGTGTTTAGGACTGAGATCTATGTGTTCACTAGGGCTGAGACATATGTGTTCACTAGGACTGAGACATATGGGTTTACTAGGACTGAGACCTGTCTGTTCACTAGGACTGAGACATATGGGTTCACTAGGACTGAGACATATGGGTTCACTAGGACTGAGACATATGGGTTCACTAGGACTGAGACATATGGGTTCACCAGAACTGAGACCTATCTGTTCTCTAGGACTGAGACATATGTGTTCACTAGGACTGAGATCTATGTGTTCACTAGGACCGAGACCTATGTGTTCACTAGGACTGAGACATATGGGTTTACTAAGACTGAGACATATGGGTTCACTAGGACTGAGACATATGGGTTCACCAGGACTGAGACCTATCTGTTCACTAGGACTGAGACATATGGTTTCACTAGGACTGAGACCTATCTGTTCACTAGGACTGAGACCTATGTGTTCACTAGGACCGAGACCAATGTGTTCACTAGGACTGAGACATATGGGTTTACTAAGACTGAGACATATGGGTTTACTAGGACTGAAACATATGGGTTCACTAGGACTGAGACCTGTCTGTTCACTGGGACTGAGACCTATGTTTTTACTAGGACTGAGATCTATGGGTTCACCAGGACTGAGAATTATCTGTTCACTAGGACTGAAACTTATGTGTTCACTATGACTGAAACTTATGGGTTCACTAGTACTGAACGGTATGGGTTCACTATGACTGAGACCTATGGGTTCACTGTGACTGAGACCTATGTGTTCACTAGGACTAAGATGTATGGGTTCACTAGGACTGGGACCTAAGGGTTCACTATGACTGAGACCTATGTGTTCACTAGGACTAAAATATATGGGTTCACCAGGACTGGGACCTAAGGGTTCACCAGGATTCCAATCTATGTCTCACTAGAACTGGGACCAAGGGACTTGAGTTAGAGTTAGGTAAATATAACAGGTTTGGAATTGCACTCTGTCACAAAGCACAACAGAAGCAGTTTCCCAGAATCCTGTTTGTTTTAAAACCCGCTCACACAATGTGTTCCACATTTGGGCATGCTGCTGATTAAAAATGAAGACATAGTTACAGTTCTGGTTTTCTCAGCCATCTCATGCAAAATTATGTTCTGGTATCACAGGACGTTTTTTTTTTTTAAATAATGATGATTACTGACAAAAAATGAAGGAATGAATGATGAAATTTTGAAGAACCACATCTAAAACTACTCCTTCTTGAAATTTCATACCTCTCTTCATGACTGTCTGTGAGGAGTGTGGCGTGTTCTCTCTGTGTCTGCGTTGGTTTCCTCCGGGTGACTGTCTGTGAGGAGTGTGGTGTGTTCTCTCTGTGTCTGTGTGGGTTTTCTCCGGGTGACTGTCTGTGAGGGGTGTGGTGTGTTCTCTCTGTGTCTGCGTGGGTTTTCTCCGGGTGATTGTCTGTGAGGAGTTGGTGTGTTCTCTCTGTGCCTGCATGGGTTTCCTCCGGGTGACTGTCTGTGAGGAGTTGGTGTGTTCTCTCTGTGTCTGCGTGGGTTTTCTCCGGGTGACTGTCTGTGAGGAGTTGGTGTGTTCTCTCTGTGTCTGCATGGGTTTTCTCCGGGTGACTGTCTGTGAGGAGTGTGGTGTGTTCTCTCTGTGTCTGCGTGGGTTTCCTCCGGGTGACTGTCTGTGAGGAGTTGGTGTGTTCTCTCTGTGTCTGCGTGGGTTTCCTCCGGGTGACTGTCTGTGAGGAGTGTGGTGTGTTCTCTGTGTCCGCGTGGGTTTCCTCCGGGTGACTGTCTGTGAGGAGTGTGGTGTGTTCTCCCTGTGTCTGTGTGGGTTTCCTCCGGGTGACTGTCTGTGAGGGGTGTGGTGTGTTCTCTCTGTGTCTGCGTGGGTTTTCTCCGGGTGACTGTCTGTGAGGGGTGTGGTGTGTTCTCTCTGTGTCTGCGTGGGTTTTCTCCGGGTGACTATCTGTGAGGAGTTGGTGTTTTCTCTCTGTGTCTGCGTGGGTATCCTCCAGGTGACTGTCTGTGAGGAGTTGGTGTGTTCTCTCTGTGTCTGCGTGGGTTTTCTCCGGGTGACTGTCTGTGAGGAGTGTGGTGTGTTCTCTCTGTGTCTGCATGGGTTTTCTCCGGGTGACTGTCTGTGAGGAGTGTGGTGTGTTCTCTCTGTGTCTGCATGGGTTTTCTCCGGGTGACTGTCTGTGAGGAGTGTGGTGTGTTCTCTCTGTGTCTGCATGGGTTTTCTCCGGGTGACTGTCTGTGAGGAGTGTGGTGTGTTCTCTCTGTGTCTGCGTGGGTTTCCTCCGGGTGACTGTCTGTGAGGAGTTGGTGTGTTCTCTCTGTGTCTGCGTGGGTTTTCTCCGGGTGACTGTCTGTGAGGAGTGTGGTGTGTTCTCTCTCTGTCCGCGTGGGTTTCCTCCGGGTGACTGTCTGTGAGGAGTGTGGTGTGTTCTCTCTGTGTCTGCGTGGGTTTCCTCCGGGTGACTGTCTGTGAGGAGTGTGGTGTGTTCTCTCTGTGTCTGCGTGGGTTTCCTCCGGGTGACTGTCTGTGAGGAGTGTGGTGTGTTCTCTCTGTATCTGCGTGGGTTTCCTCCGGGTGACAGTCTGTGAGGAGTGTGGTGTGTTCTCTCTGTGTCTGTGTGGGTTTCCTCCGGGTGACAGTCTGTGAGGAGTGTGGTGTGTTCTCCCTGTGTCTGCGAGGGTTTCCTCCGGGTTACTGTCTGTGAGGAGTGTGGACCCACCGCTACCCTGAACTACATTACAGACAATGAATGAATGAATATTTAAAAATAAAATACACTCTCTGCCCGACACATGCCCACAGACATTATTTTGTGAATATTAACGCTTGACAACAGCAGATGCATTTCTTTATTTATAGAATAGTATGCTTTGATGCAGACTTGTTTGTGACGCCTCCCGGGCAACAGGGTGAAAGTAAATCTCAACCCACGGCTCCCACTCTCACTTTTCCTGCACAGCTGGTTGTAAATGCAGTGGCGCTGAAATAATTCAGACCAAGCTGAAGGTTTATTTCTGACTGCGTCTCTGTTCTGACTTTAAACTCCCATCGTAGCCGCATTTTCATGGTAAGTCTCGTAACTCGCTTTTCATTTTTATGTCAGCAATGTCAGAACACTTCTTCACGATTCCCCCTAATGATGCCGGACGGCTTCCTTAGTAACCCACCCATCCTCACATCCCACCTCCAGGCTCTTTCAAGCCTGCTTTCTGCCTTGGTTGGTGTGTGTAGACGCAGTGTAAATGAGTGAAACCGCCCATTACCTGGTTGAAGCTAAGGCCCAGCACAGAGCCAGAGAGGGGAATTATTAAGCGGAAACATAATTGCACGCATGACTTAAACAAAAGTGGGTTATATCACAAGCACAACCTGCAGAACCACATTGTTCCTCTTGCATCACTGGGAAACGAAACAAGTTCGGCAGAGCAAAGGGATTTCAGCTCAGAGGTATCAGGGCAGACACTACCAGGGACTTCAGATTTGGTTAAGGATGCGAATACGGGGTTTTTCTGCAAGTTACCATCGAAGTGCAATCTCAATTTCATCAGAACATGGGACACTGACAATGCGCTCAATGCTAGGCGTGGGCTAGAGGAGTATCACCCCACCCCCCAGATTTGCATAGCACTACTGTACTTTGTCTATAGAGTACCAGACAAAAGCTGGGACACACCCACTCATTTCCACTCATGTGAGTGAAGATATATATTTATTTATTGCATTTTTATTTTTTGATATGTATTTTTAAAAGCTCTGTGAGTGACTGGGTGAGTGTGTGAAACTGTACACAGGTGTGAGTGTGTGAGTGACTGGGTGAGTGTGTGACACTGTCCACAGGGTGAGTGTGTGAGTGACTATGTGAGTGTGTGAAACTGTCCACAGGTGTGAGTGTGTGAGTGACTGGGTGAGTGTGTGAAACTGTCCACAGGTGTGAGTGTGTGAGTGACTGGGTGAGTGTGTGAAACTGTCCACAGGTGTGAGTGTGTGAGTGACTGGGTGAGTGTGTGACACTGTCCACAGGTGTGAGTGTGTGAGTGACTGTGTGAGTGTGTGAGTGACTGGGTGAGTGTGTGACACTGTCCACAGGTGTGAGTGTGTGAGTGACTGGGTGAGTGTGTGACACTGTCCACAGGTGTGAGTGACTGGGTGACTGTGTGAGTGTGTGACACTGTCCACAGGTGTGAGTGACTGGGTGAGTGTGTGACACTGTCCACAGGTGTGAGTGTGTGAGTGACTGGGTGAGTGTGTGAAACTGTCCACAGGTGTGAGTTTGTGAGTGACTGGGTGAGTGTGTGAAACTGTACACAGGTGTGAGTGTGTGAGTGACTGGGTGAGTGTGTGACACTGTCCACAGGTGTGAGTGTGTGAGTGACTGGGTGAGTGTGTGACACTGTCCACAGGTGTGAGTGTGTGAGTGACTGGGTGAGTGTGTGACACTGTCCACGGGTGTGAGTGTGTGAGTGACTGGGTGAGTGTGTGACACTGTCCACAGGTGTGAGTGTGTGAGTGACTGGGTGAGTGTGTGACACTGTCCAAAGGTGTGAGTGTGTGAGTGACTGTGGGAGTGTGTGAGTGACTGGGTGAGTGTGTGACACTGTCCACAGGTGTGAGTGTGTGAGTGACTGTGTGAGTGTGTGACACTGTCCACAGGTGTGAGTGACTGGGTGACTGTGTGAGTGTGTGACACTGTCCACAGGTGTGAGTGACTGGGTGAGTGTGTGACACTGTCCACAGGTGTGAGTGTGTGAGTGACTGGGTGAGTGTGTGAAACTGTCCACAGGTGTGAGTTTGTGAGTGACTGGGTGAGTGTGTGAAACTGTACACAGGTGTGAGTGTGTGAGTGACTGGGTGAGTGTGTGACACTGTCCACAGGTGTGAGTGTGTGAGTGACTGGGTGAGTGTGTGACACTGTCCACAGGTGTGAGTGTGTGAGTGACTGGGTGAGTGTGTGACACTGTCCACAGGTGTGAGTGTGTGAGTAACTGGGTGAGTGTGTGACACTGTCCACAGGTGTGAGTGTGTGAGTGACTGGGTGAGTGTGTGAAACTGTCCACAGGTGTGAGTGACTGGGTGAGTGTGTGACACTGTCCACAGGTGTGAGTGACTGGGTGAGTGTGTGACACTGTCCACAGGTGTGAGTGACTGGGTGAGTGTGTGAAACTGTCCACAGGTGTGAGTGACTGGGTGAGTGTGTGAAACTGTCCACAGGTGTGAGTTTGTGAGTGACTGGGTGAGTGTGTGAAACTGTACACAGGTGTGAGTGTGTGAGTGACTGGGTGAGTGTGTGACACTGTCCACAGGTGTGAGTGTGTGAGTGACTGGGTGAGTGTGTGACACTGTCCACAGGTGTGAGTGTGTGAGTGACTGGGTGAGTGTGTGACACTGTCCACAGGTGTGAGTTTGTGAGTGACTGGGTGAGTGTGTGAAACTGTCCACAGGTGTGAGTGTGTGAGTGACTGGGTGAGTGTGTGACACTGTCCACAGGAATGAGTGTGTGAGTGACTGGGTGAGTGTGTGACACTGTCCACAGGTGTGGGTGTGTGAGTGACTGGGTGAGTGTGTGAAACTGTCTACAGGTGTGACTGTGTGAGTGACTGGGTGAGTGTGTGACACTGTCCACAGGTGTGAGTGTGTGAGTGACTGGGTGAGTGTGTGACACTGTCCACAGGTGTGAGTGTGTGAGTGACTGGGTGAGTGTGTGACACTGTCCACAGGTGTGGGTGTGTGAGTGACTGGGTGAGTGTGTGAAACTGTCTACAGGTGTGACTGTGTGAGTGACTGGGTGAGTGTGTGACACTGTCCACAGGTGTGAGTGTGTGAGTGACTGGGTGAGTGTGTGACACTGTCCACAGGTGTGAGTGTGTGAGTGACTGGGTGAGTGTGTGACACTGTCCACAGGTGTGAGTGTGTGAAATGGTTACAGAAGATGAATAAATGAATGAATGAGTGGCAGCCCTCCATTGGTGAGGTAGGCTACTGATGTTGGGTGATTAGTTCTGTATAACTGCAGGTGGTCTACTCCTCAGCCCAGTGCTGGGGGGCTTTAACCCCCAACCCTTGTCCCCGCCCCCCTGAGTCTGCAACTGTGTCTGCTCCAGAGTGTGATACTTTCTTTTCAGGGCCTTCTGCAGTGATTATACAAGCCGTCTGTGCATGAATAATTATCTGTGTCAACACTGGGTGCCTCCTAAAAGAATTCAGCCAGGAAGGTGATATGAAATTCCAGGCTTCGGAGGAATATGACTCCCACGAACGAAACTGTTTTGTTGAGGAGATCCAACACCTTCGTTTTCACACACTGCCTTCTTCCTCTTGACATTTAAGAAGAGGTCTTCTGGACTTTCCCAGTAGCCTTTGAGTCTAAATGTCTACCCCAAAACTGAATGTAAGTCATGAGCACATAACGTTATTCAACCAGTCACGCCATTAAAGCCTCCTCCTTGTATCTTATCTATACACTCACCATCCATTTTATCAGCTCCAGCTGACCATGCAGGAGCACTCTATTTCTGTCTGTTGCTCTGCATAAGGTTTTCATCACCTTTCAGCCTTTTACCTTCACTGGAGGTGCGGCAGTGATGTGGGGATGGTGTGTTAAGTGTGTGTTGCGCTGGTAGGAGTGGATCAGACACAGCAGCAGCTGATCGAGCTTTTAATTTTTTTGTCCACTCACTTTATGGTGCTGGGCGGCATGGTGGTGCAGCAGGTTAGTGTCGCAGTCACTCCAGCTCCTGGAGGTTGTGGGTTCGATTCCCGCTCCGGGTGACTGTCTGTGAGGAGTGTGGTGTGTTCTCCCTGTGTCTGTGTGGGTTTCCTCCGGGTGACTGTCTGTGAGGAGTGTGGTGTGTTCTCTCTATGTCTGCGTGGGTTTCCTCCGGGTGACTGTCTGTGAGGAGTGTGGTGTGTTCTCTCTGTGTCTGTGTGGGTTTCCTCCGGGTGACTGTCTGTGAGGAGTGTGGTGTGTTCTCTCTGTGTCTGCGTGGGTTTCCTCCGGGTGACTGTCTGTGAGGAGTGTGGTGTGTTCTCCCTGTGTCTGCGTGGGTTTCCTCCGGGTGACTGTCTGTGAGGAGTGTGGTGTGTTCTCCCTGTGTCTGCATTGGTTTCCCCTGGGTGACTGTCTGTGAGGAGTGTGGTGTGTTCTCCCTGTGTCTGCGTGGGTTTCCTCTGGGTTACTGTCTGTGAGGAGTGTGGTGTGTTCTCTCTGTGTCTGTGTGGGTTTCCTCCGGGTGACTGTCTGTGAGGAGTGTGGTGTGTTCTCTTTGTGTCTGCGTGGGTTTCCTCCGGGTGACTGTCTGTGAGGAGTGTGGTGTGTTCTCCCTGTGTCTGCGTGGGTTTCCTCCGGGTGACTGTCTGTGAGGAGTGTGGTGTGTTCTCTCTGTGTCTGCGTGGGTTTCCTCCGGGTGACTGTCTGTGAGGAGTGTAGTGTGTTCTCCCTGTGTCTGCGTGGGTTTCCTCCGGGTGACTGTCTGTGAGGAGTGTGGTGTGTTCTCCCTGTGTCTGCGTGGGTTTCCTCCTGGTGACTGTCTGTGAGGAGTTGGTGTGTTCTCCCCTTGTCCGTGTGGGCTTCCTCCGGGTGACTGTCTGTGAGGAGTGTGGTGTGTTCTCCCTGTGTCCACGTGTGTTTCCTCTGGGTGACTGTCTGTGAGGAGTGTGGTGTGTTCTCCCTGTGTCTGTGTGGGTTTCCTCCGGGTGACTGTCTGTGAGGAGTGTGGTGTGTTCTCTCTGTGTCTGCGTGGGTTTCCTCCGGGTGACTGTCTGTGAGGAGTGTGGTGTGTTCTCTCTGTCTGCGTGGGTTTCCTCCGGGTGACTGTCTGTGAGGAGTGTGGTGTGTTCTCTCTGTGTCTGCGTGGGTTTCCTCCGGGTGACTGTCTGTGAGGAGTGTGGTGTGTTCTCCCTGTGTCTGCGTGGGTTTCCTCCGGGTGACTGTCTGTGAGGAGTGTGGTGTGTTCTCCCTGTGTCTGCGTGGGTTTCCTCCGGGTGACTGTCTGTGAGGAGTGTGGTGTGTTCTCCCTGTGTCTGCGTGGGTTTCCTCTGGGTTACTGTCTGTGAGGAGTGTGGTGTGTTCTCTCTGTGTCTGTGTGGGTTTCCTCCAGGTGACTGTCTGTGAGGAGTGTGGTGTGTTCTCTCTGTGTCTGCGTGGGTTTCCTCCGGGTGACTGTCTGTGAGGAGTGTGGTGTGTTCTCCCTGTGTCTGCGTGGGTTTCCTCCGGGTGACTGTCTGTGAGGAGTGTGGTGTGTTCTCTCTGTGTCTGCGTGGGTTTCCTCCGGGTGACTGTCTGTGAGGAGTTGGTGTGTTCTCCCCTTGTCCGTGTGGGCTTCCTTTGGGTGACTGTCTGTGAAGAGTGTGGTGTGTTCTCTCTGTGTCTGCGTGGGTTTCCTCCGGGTGACTGTCTGTGAGGAGTGTGGTGTGTTCTCTCTGTGTCTGCGTGGGTTTCCTCCGGGTGACTGTCTGTGAGGAGTGTGGTGTGTTCTCTCTGTGTCTGCGTGGGTTTCCTCCGGGTTACTGTCTGTGAGGAGTGTGGTGTGTTCTCTCTGTGTCTGTGTGGGTTTCCTCCGGGTGACTGTCTGTGAGGAGTGTGGTGTGTTCTCCCTGTGTCTACGTGGGTTTCCTCCGGGTGCTCTGGTTTCTGCCCACAGTCCAAAGACACACGTTGCAGGTGGATTGGCGACTCAAAAATGTCTGTAGATGTGAGTGTGTTAGTGAATGTGTGTGTGTGTTGCCCTGTGAAGGACTGGAGCCCCCTCCAGGGTGTATTCCCTCCTTGTGCCCAATGATTCCAGGTAGGCTCTGGACCCACCGCGACCCTGAATTTGATAAGCAGTTACAGATAATGAATGAATGAATGAACTTTATGGTACTCTTCTTGACATGGCTCTATTTCCTGTTTAGATTAGAAAACCCTTGGCTTTCCACCACTGTAGCTCAATAAATCATCAATCACATTTTGTTTGCATAGCATTTTTACGGCTAATGTTGTTGCAAAGCAGCTTTAAGGGAATACGGTAATTGAGAAAACTCCATGGGAGCAGACAGAGGTGACAGCAGCAGGAAAACTCCCTCAAGGCCTGAGGAGGAAACCTTGGGAGGAACCAAGACTCATCTTTTTGTGATCAAACTACTCATAACATTTACCACTATCACCACTCATGTCTGTCATTATGCTGTGGTTTACTGATATAATTATAGAACTAATGTAAATATAATGGAGCTAATGAGGGTTTATAGCAACAATAATAATAATAATAAAGTGCTAATAGTGTTCCAAATTAGACGCAAAGTCAGAGTGGCTCTGTATCTGTTTCTGCAGAATGAGGTCGTGTGGGTTACACTCTAGTTCCCGCAGTGACACTGAAAGGTTTAAACTCCAGTTGCACTGCTGTGTCTGATCCAGTCGTACCACCACAACACACACAAACACACCAACACCACATCAGAGTCGCTGCAGCCTGAGGGGGCTAATTTCTATAAACCAATCTTCATATAAAGAGTAAAGCGGGTCATTCCTGAAAACCTGAAACTGGTGTAGATTTCCTTCTGAGCAGCGCTAGGTGAAACTTAAACAGTAAACAGAAAGGAAGAGTGCGTGAGTGGAGTTACAGGACACCCACACAGTTTACACAGCACAATAGAGATACATCTGTGGAATGCTGAAGTGGGTGTGTGTCTGGGTGATTGAGTGTGTGGTTGTCATTGAGTTTCTTCTTTCCTCACTTTGTCTGCATTGTTTTGTGTTGATGCAACATATAGATGGCCTTTAAAAACACAAAGTCAGTACGTGATGTTAGAAGATTCCTCCTTAGAGATCAAAGTGCCACGATTCTCCAGGAATTGATAGGGTATTTCCACCATTAAAACTTATTATTAGCACTTTTAGGCCTTTTCTAATCATTAATTCCATGTTCTTTTGCAACAAAATGGAGGTAAAAAGATTCAAGAACGACAGGTTTATTGTTTAAAAACATTCAAGAAAAATCAGATGGGACTGTTTTTATTTATTATTATATCTTGATATGTAACCCATATATATATCTGATCTAGAACCACCCACTCTGGTTTAGTCTAATGGGGTATATATGGGGTGGGTAAAATGTGGAATGGAGGAGGGTTTGTAGGGAGACTGACATTGACCGAAGTTTGAACTAACACACAACCAGTAGAACAAGTGCTAGCAATAAGCCACAAAGTCATTTTTCGGGAGCTACATTCCTCACCGAGCTGCTTCCCAAAATACCTCCAGACCACCTGATACACACTATCACAAGTGGTGAAAGCAGTTTACAATCGCCTGCAGCACTTATCTACATAGTCGGGTGCTTCCACCAGCCAAACATGTCTCAGCACAAGATCACAAAGAATTTACATCTTTTCTTTCACTGGCTACCATTCGTAAAACTGTGGAGGATTCTCAGTGCGTGTCGGACCAGGCTGTACACCACTGCTGAGTGAGCCTGACCTTCCAGCCCTCAGACTGCACTGCATTAGAATCCATCATGCTCATGGGGTAAATATAGCTCTGGAAGACTTCCAGAACTCTGAAGGTAGTTGCTGAGGTGAAGGTAGATGCTCTGAAAGATGCTGAGTCCAGGTTTCAGCTAGTTTTTGGGAAAATCAGACGTCCCTTTATTAGTGTGTAACAACGAAGGGACCATCCACAATTGGGACATCAACAAAAGAGTAGAGGTCAGCATCTACCATGGTTCAGGGGGCAACAGGTAGAGAGACATATTCTGCCATCATGACTAATGACGTCTTAGGGAAGTACATGGTTATTTCAGCCGGACAATGCCAGGCCTGATCCTGTGCTACAAACAGCATGGTTCCACAGACACAGAGTGCATGTGCTTTTCAATGGTCTGCTATCCACATCTGCCTTCTAAGGTCATCATCATCAACAGGAGAATGAGACTGAAGCAGATGAAGTCTTGAGTCAAGCCTGAACGTGCAGAACATCCACTCGACAAACAGCAGCGATTAGTCTCCTCAGTTCCCAAACACTGAATGAAAGGTGATAGCCACTTCACCACTGCTAAATCAACACTTCTAGTCTTAAACACACACACAGGCAAATTAGCTGTGAACACAACAGCAAACAACGGGCTGCAGGCGTCAGCTTCTAAATGTGACAATATTCACAAAATACCATCAAGGTGTCCAGTGAAAACAAGACAAATCTTTCCGTTTTTGGGCATTAGTCACTAAATATAGCTTCCGTAGAATAAACAACCTGTCTTTTATGCTGTGCAGCACGCCAGGGTGTGGTAGTCAGGTGAGATTATATTAGATAATTTACAGTACGTTTCATAAAATCATGCCTCATGACACATTAATGCGTTTAATGATAAGAACATTGTTACCCTTATAAGGTCCTAGTCTGCAATGGTTGTCTGAGCACGTGTTACACAGCTCTATAAAACCTGAATGATGACGTTTTACATCCTTGTGTATGAAGTGTAATGAATGCAAATGTATTTACTTAAGAATGGCATGCGGCTACTGTGTAGATACAGCACCATACAGCAACCGGAAACAACATACAACACTCTATAACACACCATACATCAACAGCATATAGCGCCATAATACACCACACCATATATAACACCATGTAACATTATATAACACAACATAATACCATACAGCATCTTAAACTGTCATTAAAACTATCATCAAAGATAAGACTCAGTGTTTGCTAATAACTAAGATACTCTTACCACAGCAACACAACTACATCTTGCATCAAAACCACAATTTATTCATTAAATACCAAGTCTACATTTCAATATTTGACCAGAACTTTCACTAACCCTCAATCAAAACATGGCAAACATGCCTCAGCACTGAGTCATCCTTTCAAAAGACTGGCTCATATTTTCTTTCCAAGAGGAACATAGAGCCAATCCCAACAGAACAACTCTCAGCATTGAAGGCATCTCAGAAACAGAGTTACTTTCCATGTGTCAGTTCCACCAGCGAACAATAGACGTCCTGGAAACGCGTACAGGCTCTGCTCCTAGCCTCAGATGAATGACTGATGTGTGTATGGTCGAGAACAATGGGTTCGTGACACACTTTTTGCAGCAAAAGTGTTTCGAATGGTACACTCTCAGAGAAGGTACAAACAGTGTAAATGTACCTTCAGAAGGTACAGCAGTGGTGTTAGAGTTCAGTTGTGTTCCCTGAAGGTCTCTTCTCCAGAAGGAGAGGGAGGATCTCTGTAATCTTTTATTATACAACTGTGGAGAATAAAAGAACACAATAAAAGTGGAGATTAAACATTGCGAGTTAAATCAGAACAACTTTACAGTCTATGTTTATAATGTGCCGTGATAGTATTTTGTTCCCTAACTGAACTAATATGGGATGGACCACCACAGAGACAGTTTTTCTGAGAGTGTAGGGTCATGAAAGTTCTACCAGTGATCAATAAAAAATCCAACAAACACAGCCTTTGGTCACAAATGTGTAAAAGTGAAATACAAACAAAAAACACTAAAACGTACAGCACTTTTCAAACCCTCCCTTGCCCTGACATCACTTCCTTCTTCTCTCTCACCCTCTCTTTGCTTCTGTACGGTGTTGTAAACCCACACTGACCACTCAGTCCAGAAAGCCCCTTTAGATGAGTCCATGTAACTAACAGCACTTCAGCAGCAGAGTCTCAGAGTGAGTTTAGAACCAGGTGATTCATCTACATCATGTGTCAGTGATGTGTTTACCCAGAAACGCTTATCAGTTGTAGCGCATCAGCTGCTGATGTTCCAGAAGTAGATGTTTCATAGTGTATTTAATGTTTCAGACGTTAGGTTTTCATTTCTCTCGCGCTGTGTGCCAGAGTTTGTAAATGAGTCAAGAAAGATCTGTAGTTTGGGTTTCGGGGAAAATCCTGAATTGTGCAGAAAATGTAAGCATTTTAGAAACATGTTACAGTTTAAACACAGTTCAAATCTCAAAAGAGTTGATTACTTTGTCAAAAAAGCCACAAATCTTTGGCAAAATGAAGCACAGCCCTGAGAACCATGTTCTCTCCTCAAACCTGGTTCCTTTCACTGAACCACTGCACACAGCTATTATCTCTCACAGAGCGTCAAACACACACTGATCCCACAGACTCAACACTGCTGTCACACGTGGAGACGTGTGCTTTTACTGAACGAGGCCGCGTTACGTTTTCAAACGCGTACGAGTGTGTGGTAAATCCATTTATTTTCTCAGTTTGGTGAAGTGTAGGGTTAGCATTTACGCTAATGCATGTCTATAACGTAACACACGTGACCCACTTTACGCAGTACGTAGCTAAACTATGAGGAACGCTACAAGGAAAAAAAGGACAAACTGCATGAAACGGGTGACTCCACACCTGCCTCCTTCACACTCTTCACAAACGATCACAGTCTTCTCCCAGTGGAGTGTGTGCAGGTGCTACATGAGTGAGATTAGCTGGGAATCAGGAAGTTGAAGGTTGAAGGCCAGTGTTTGCAGGTGACCAGATGGTCCTAAACAAAGTGTGTTTAGAGTTTTGATAAATTTATGGAAATGTGTTTAAAGGTTTGAGAAAAACTGTGATGGTGTGGTCCACAACCGATGACTGGACAAAGTGATGGACAAAGGCCAAAATATCCGTCCGTGTTCTGACCGAATGAACCCGATTAGAGACCGGCTACAGCTTTTACATTCATTTCCATTTCCTAGAATCTGTTTTATACTTTTCCTAATGGAAAATATGTCTGTACTAAATGTTGAAGTCAAAGTCAACCTAGTGTAGTGTGTAGAGCCACAGACTACAGCGCCCCCTACTGGCCAATCATACTCCAAGATGTTAAATGTAATTCTCAAGTCATTGATAAACACTGAGGGTGAGAAGCTGTAGGTAAAATCATCTGATAAACCCACGTTAAAAAGTTCTGAGGACTGTGATGGAGGCATGTAAATGAGACCATTCCATTTATTTCAAATCAGTTTATTAATAAATAATACATTTACTGTAAAAGCCAAAGCTGAACAAGTATAGAGTAGGAATAAATAACAGAGTCAAATCATTATAAAGAAAGGGAAAGAAAAGGAATAAATAGAATAAATATATTTACACACATTTAAAATGAATCTAAAAATAGCTTTGAGATCGGTGCGTAATGTATCAACTATGTGGAATGCTTCCTGGATACGAGAGAGTGGCTGTAATTATTTTAATAGCCGCCATAACTCTCTGAAAGATGAGTCAGTTCACTGTTGTCACTACGGCAGGTCTGTAAACAGAGGAAGAGCTCGGCCAACTCCTACAGCCCCTAATGGTTTTATTACTCATCAGGAAAAGAGTTCCTGAGGTGTTAAAATACAGCTCCCCTCCCAGGTGCTCCCCACCTTCACCCCGTCACTGCAGGAGCCATAAAACAAGCTCATTAAAATAGTAACAACTTCACTATACAGCTACTGTCCACAGCTGTGAGTGTGTGAGTGACTGGGTGAGTGTGTGAGTGACTGGGTGAGTGTGTGAGTGACTGGGTGAGTGTGTGAGTGACTGGGTGAGTGTGTGAGTGACTTGGTGAGTGTGTGAGTGACTGGGTGAGTGTGTGAGAGACTGGGTGAGTGTGTGAGTGACTGGGTGAGTGACTGAGTGAGTGAGTGAGAGACTGGGTGAGTGTGTGAGTGACTGAGTGAGTGAGTGAGAGACTGGGTGAGTGTGTGAGTGACTGAGTGAGTGAGTGAGAGACTGGGTGAGTGTGTGAGTGACTGGGTGACTGTGTGAGTGACTGAGTGAGTGTGTGAGAGACTGGGTGAGTGTGTGAGTGACTGGGTGAGTGTGTGAGTGACTGGGTGAGTATGTGAGTGACTGGGTGAGTATGTGAGTGACTGGGTGAGTGTGTGAGTGACTGGGTGAATGTGTAAGTGACTGGGTGAATGTGTAAGTGACTGTTTGAGTGTGTGAGTGACTGAGTGAATGTGTGAGTGACTGAGTGAATGTATGAGTGACTGAGTGAATGTGTAAGTGACTGGGTGAGTGTGTGAGTGACTGAGTGAGTGTGTGAGTGACAGGATGGGTGTGTGTGTGTGAAACTGTCCCCAGGTGTGTGTGAGTGTTTGAGTGACTGGGTGAGTGCGTGAGTGACTGGGTGAGTGTGTGAGTGACAGGATGGATGTGTGTGTGTGAAACTGTCCCCAGGTGTGAGTGAGTGTTTGAGTGACTGGGTGAGTGCGTGAGTGACTGGGTGAGTGTGTGAGTGACAGGATGGATGTGTGTGTGTGAAACTGTCCCCAGGTGTGAGTGAGTGTTTGAGTGACAGGATGAGAGTGTTTACTAACTAATAACTATAAAACATTACACAGTGCTATCTATGCACATGTCCCCAAAAGAGCAGTATTACCTGTACCAGAAACAACACAGTGGGCCACAGAAATGTGGTCTAATTTTCCGGTCCACCGCTACCGCTAATATTTCCTGAACCATTTAAGGTGGAATGTAGCCTCAGCTTCATGCTACTCTCCTAATCTCCAGCTCCTCTGCAGTGTGTAGAGACAGCGCTGACCGCACAAAGACATTTTTAACTGCCCCCCCCAACCCCCCCCCCCCCCCCACACACACCCCCCCCCCACACACACAAACAGCAGCGCAAACAAAATCCACAGCGTTTTGTTGAAGGTGCTGAGATTTTTTAAAGCACTTCTAACAAATTATGGAACAGAACTAATCTCCAGAAACAAAAAAAAGACAATTATATCACACACATTTCATCCAAAGACAAACATGGGGGACTGGGCGGAGCTTCACAGGATTATAGTGCGGTATTTGAATATTGAATATCGAACGTGTGTTAACCAGTCGCATGCATCGGCTGTTGCCTGGTAACCAATTAACATTCGTCGTGTCTCGAAGTCAGCGCTGCCTTCAGAACCATTCTGAGAAGTGGTTTAGCACCGGAGCTCAACAAAGAGTCGTGTGTCGTGTGTCGCGAGGTCCCCCCCACCCCCACCCTCTGCTTATAACCTGGAGAGACTTTAAAAGTTGTGAAGTGTACCCGAGGCGTATAAAAACTTGGTTCTTTAAGGAACCAAAGGTCGTTCTCCTCTGGCAGCGTTGCCCAATGTAGAACAACTCTTTGTATCAAGAAATAGCCCTGGACCAATGTTTCATGTAATTGATGTTGAATCATAGGAGGCTTTCATCGCTCTCAGATTGTTTAGTGGTCAGGCTACCTGTGAGTGTGTGTGTGTGTGTGTGTGTGTGTATATGCCTGCTAAGCTCAGTGACCTTTTAAAATGTTGAAACTGCAGTCATGAAAACTAATCTGCTGTAACTGTGCAGCCTGCGCTCGATAAACACTGTGTACAGAGTGTTACTGGGTGGTTACCGGCCACTGGGAGCCTGCATCTGGATTTCCTTTATCCCTCGTGGGATGGAGAGGGATTAAGGACATCAACAATCTGAAAAAGTGACCTTGTTTATGAGCTCCAGGTGTTGAAGTGTCTTCTCTTTGTGTGGTCAGTAGTTTGTCTCTCATAAGTCCCACAGCTCCAGCGGGGGAGGCTTGGACAGCTGTTGTGGGAATCCCGCCTCATTTCCGATCCCATGCTCGTACGTCTCGTACCGGCGAGGTTTCTCTTTACTCCTCTGTGGGTTTTAGGCTCTCTTATTAAAACCTCTGTTTTCATTAAATCCAGTTAATCATTAATTGGTGTTGAAATGACCACAGGCGGTTTTCATAGTGGGGAATTACGTTGTGTACACACACAGTGCCCCTCCAGGTCGAGGCTCAGGAGCAGGACCAGGCGGCACAGAGAGGGTGAGAGTAGGCAGTCACGGCGTTACTGACATTTAATAGTGGAGCAGCAGGTAGTGTCTCTATCAGAGCTCCTGGGTCCTGGAGGTTGTGGGTTTAAGTCCTGCTCCGGGTGACTGTCTGTGAGGAGTGTGGTGTGTTCTCCCTGTGTCTGTGTGGGTTTCCTCCGGGTGACTGTCTGTGAGGAGTGTGGTGTGTTCTCCCTGTGTCTGTGTGGGTTTCCTCCGGGTGACTGTCTGTGAGGAGTGTGGTGTGTTCTCCCTGTGTCTGTGTGGGTTTCCTCCGGGTGACTGTCTGTGAGGAGTGTGGTGTGTTCTCCCTGTGTCTGTGTGGGTTTCCTCTGGGTGACTGTCTGTGAGGAGTGCGGTGTGTTCTCCCTGTGTCTGTGTGGGTTTCCTCCGGGCGACTGTCTGTGAGGAGTGTGGTGTGTTCTCCCTGTGTCTGTGTGGGTTTCCTCCGGGCGACTGTCTGTGAGGAGTGTGGTGTGTTCTCCCTGTGTCTGTGTGGGTTTCCTCCGGGCGACTGTCTGTGAGGAGTGTGGTGTGTTCTCTCTGTGTTTTTGTGGGTTTCCTCCGGGTGACTGTCTGTGAGGAGTGTGGTGTGTTCTCCCTGTGTCTGTGTGGGTTTCCTCCGGGCGACTGTCTGTGAGGAGTGTGGTGTGTTCTCCCTGTGTCTGCGTGGGTTTCCTCCGGGTGACTGTCTGTGAGGAGTGTGGTGTGTTCTCCCTGTATCTGTGTGGGTTTCCTCCGGGTGACTGTCTGTGAGGAGTGTGGTGTGTTCTCCCTGTGTCTGTGTGGGTTTCCTCCGGGTGCTCCGGTTTCCTCCCACGCTCCAAAAACACACGTTGGTAGGTGGATTGGAGACTCAAAAGTGTCCGTAGGTGTGAGTGTGTGAGTGAATGTATGAGTGTGTGGTGCCCTGTAAAGGACTGGTGCCCCCTCCAGGGTGTGTTCCCGCCTTGCACCCAGTGATTCCAGGTAGGTGCCGGACCCACCGTCGCCCTGAACTGGATAAAGGTCACAGACAATGAATGAATGCAGCTCTAAGTGACTTTCAGAAATTCTTTAAAACAGAAATACTGCCACTTTATACATTTTACACCCGTAAATTAAGACTACACTTATTAGGGTTTATAAATGATCCATTCATCCATCCACTGTCCATCGCTTTTCTGGGTCCAGGTCCCGGGGGAAGCAGTCAGAGTAAAGAAACCCAGACATCCCTCTCCCTAGCTTCTTCTTCCAGCTCCTCCAGGGGGATACCGAGGTGTTCCGAGGCCAGTCGGGACTTGTAGTCTCTCCAGCGTGTTCAGGGTCTACCCCAGGGCCTCCTCCATGTTGGACATGCCCGGAACACCTCACCTGGAAGGAGCCCAGGAGGCATCCGGATCAGACGCCCGAACCCCTTCACCTGGCTCCTCTCTTTATAAATTATATACAAATCTATATATTCCTTGGTCAATAACTAGGTTGCACACACCTTAAAAGCCACTGATAATCAATTTTAACACAGAGATAGAAAGGCAACAGCAGCCTCTTTTTTTCTAACAGTGAAAGTGTCAGAGAGTTTACTGAAAGTGTCGAGGGAGAGAGAACAAGCTCAGACCTGAGAGTGTGAATGTTAAGGTTCATCGTATTATCACGAGTCTCTTAAAAGAGGACCTATCTGTGACTGATTGATTCAACCCGGTGAGTAAACGGTTAAAAGTGCTAACAAATATGTGCTGGAGCTAGCGGGGTTAAAATGTGTCAGGGAAGACACAAACACAAAGCTGAGTTAAAGTTAGGGTCAGGGTTTGGTTTAGGCGTAGGATTATGGGTAACACTTTACAACATAATTCCTGATCGTTACGGCAACAATAAAGCATTTCTAAATGGTGAGGTGATGTCACAATTAATCATTAAGCAATGATAATAAACAAGGACTAGCTTCAACTAGCATTCCCTTAGGATTAGAAAAACTCGTAAAATAATGTTTGTTCTCGTATCTGTCATTACTTACCGATTAACTGTGAGTTTACGTAATAGTTCATTAACGTTTATTACTGTCCCTTTTACTTAAAACTTTCATAAGTACCAGAAATAATGAATGTACCCTTATTGTGAAGTGTTTATAAACTCACACTGAGGCCACACTGACCGCTGCTCCGATCTCGCTCTGCTGACCATGCTTCAGTGTGAGCTGCAGAGCTCCGTCCTCCACGATTCCCGTGTCACGTACTAAAGGAAAGTCATGCTAATGCCTCATGGATGACGGCTGACAACTGACTGATACTTTGAACGAAACTTAAAAACGTATCATTCGTGATTACTTCAAATGATTCAGTGAATGTGACATATACATAGTTCATATTATTGAGTTTTGCACGCCCTTGTCTTCTCTCTCTCTCTCTGTCTCACACACACACACACACACACACCGCACCCAGTCATTAATAAATCATGTCTACAGAAGTATGCCATAAATGACATTTTAGCAAATTTAGGAGGTTTTTTTTAGCTAGTTCTGTGAAAGCTAAGGCGTAATGTTATGGATTTTGAGAACTAGCTCGTTGGGTTTAAAGGGACAGTCTATGATTGTGGCTAAGCGCAGTTCTCTGGTTGTTAACATTTCAAAGCTAAGCATCTTTTAAGGTGGAACGGTGTGTTTGAGGAGAAAAGCGACTGTTGTTTGTACGCGACTTGTTTAGTTTTGTAGCGCTGTCGCTAACGCAGTTAGCCGTCTCCTGAGTTTGCAGACATTTCCACCTTAAGTATTCAGAAACAGCAGAAATAAGTCAATATTACCCATCTATGGAGCAGGAATAGAGCAGTGAGCGAGAGAGAGAGCGAGAGCGAGAAAGCAGCATACCACACCGCGACTGCCTGCCTTTAATGGTGAAGAAACATTTTATAAAAAGTGTTTTTTTGATAATAGCTGTGAGCTATGACTTTAAGGAACCGAATTGTTTGATTGTTTGATTTGGTTGGAGATAGAAGGAAAGTATTTGAGTTGTTCCAAACCCCTGCGATAATCATCTGGTAAACATTCGGTTCCAGATAAGCGGGGATTCATGGAGTTTTGGCAGGGCTCAGGTCTTGTGTTGGCCTCTGGTGGGGACTCTGACTGTTAGGTGAAGACCAGTGGATTGGTCATTATAGTTATGTCTACAAGCAAAAGACAGTCGGCGTGTTTGTCGAACAGGATCCCAGATAAACGTTCCCACACATTTGCTGATAAAGTGTTATTACAGTAGACATTTATGAGCTTTAGCCCAGAAGGTTTGTTTCTTCTTCCCCACGATTGTTTGCCGTGGTCAACACCTTTCACCACAGCATTTCATCGGACTATTCCTGTGTATCCCAGCTTTTTTTTTTATTGTACTTCACTGCATTCACAAGTTCATCAACAAATTCCATCAGTGTCATCGTCCACCTCCTAGAGGACACAGGACGTGACGTCCGTACGCTCCTGGAGGAGTTGGGAGGCCAAAAGCTGTGCAAAATCTTGAGAAATGCCAAACTTAAGCAACTTCCACTGTGTTCTTAAGCACCACATTCTGAGCGGTGCGGCGCAGGGACAGATCCACGTGTCTCCTGGAGGAGTTTGGAGAAATAATAAAGGAAATGTGATGAAAGGGTTAAATCAAACCGATGCCAACAACGTCCTGCTTCATTGGGAAGGCAAGGCAAGGCATGTTTATTTGTAGAGGACCTTTCGTACACAACGGCAATTCAAAGTGTTTTACAGAGTCAAAAGAAACAATTAAAAAACCTGTTCAGTTAAGAGCAGGTTTAAAAATCATCAAAGTCATTTAAAATGGGCTGCACGGTGGTGCAGCAGGTCGTGTCTCTGTCACAGCTCCAGGGACCTGTAGGCTGTGGGTTCGAGTCGCGCTCCGGGTAACTGTCTGTGAGGAGTGTGGTGTGTTCTCTCTGTGTCTGCGTGGGTTTCCTCCGGGTGACTGTCTGTGAGGAGTGTGGTGTGTTCTCCCTGTGTCTGCATTGGTTTCCCCTGGGTGACTGTCTGTGAGGAGTGTTGTGTGTTCTCCCTGTGTCAGCGTGGGTTTCCTCCGGGTGACTGTCTGTGAGGAGTGTGGTGTGTTCTCCCTGTGTCTGCGTGGGTTTCCCCTGGGTGACTGTCTGTGAGGAGTGTGGTGTGTTCTCCCTGTGTCTGTGTGGGTTTCCTCCGGGTGATTGTCTGTGAGGAGTGTGGTGTGTTCTCTCTGTGTCTGCGTGGGTTTCCTCCGGGTGACTGTCTGTGAGGAGTGTGGTGTGTTCTCCCTGTGTCTGCATTGGTTTCCCCTGGGTGACTGTCTGTGAGGAGTGTGGTGTGTTCTCCCTGTGTCTGCGTGGGTTTCCTCCGGGTGACTGTCTGTGAGGAGTGTGGTCTGTTCTCTCTGTGTCTGCGTGGGTTTCCTCCGGGTGACTGTCTGTGAGGAGTGTGGTGTGTTCTCTCTGTGTCTGCGTGGGTTTCCTCCGGGTGACTGTCTGTGAGGAGTGTGGTGTGTTCTCCATGTGTCTGCATTGGTTTCCCCTGGGTGACTGTCTGTGAGGAGTGTGGTGTGTTCTCCCTGTGTCTGTGTGGGTTTCCTCCGGGTGATTGTCTGTGAGGAGTGTGGTGTGTTCTCCCTGTGTCTGCGTGGGTTTCCTCCAGGTGACTGTCTGTGAGGAGTGTGGTGTGTTCTCTCTGTGTCTGCGTGGGTTTCCTCCGGGTGACTGTCTGTGAGGAGTGTGGTGTGTTCTCTCTGTGTCTGCGTGGGTTTCCTCCGGGTGACTGTCTGTGAGGAGTGTGGTGTGTTCTCCCTGTGTCTGCATTGGTTTCCCCTGGGTGACTGTCTGTGAGGAGTGTGGTGTGTTCTCCCTGTGTCTGTGTGGGTTTCCTCCGGGTGATTGTCTGTGAGGAGTGTGGTGTGTTCTCCCTGTGTCTGCGTGGGTTTCCTCCAGGTGACTGTCTGTGAGGAGTGTGGTGTGTTCTCTCTGTGTCTGCGTGGGTTTCCTCCGGGTGACTGTCTGTGAGGAGTGTGGTGTGTTCTCTCTGTGTCTGCGTGGGTTTCCTCCGGGTGACTGTCTGTGAGGAGTGTGGTTGGTTCTCCCTGTGTCTACGTGGGTTTCCCCTGGGTGACTGTCTGTGAGGAGTGTGGTGTGTTCTCCCTGTGTCTGTGTGGGTTTCCTCCGGGTGATTGTCTGTGAGGAGTGTGGTGTGTTCTCCCTGTGTCTGCGTAGGTTTCCTCCAGGTGACTGTCTGTGAGGAGTGTGGTGTGTTCTCTCTGTGTCTGCGTGGGTTTCCTCCGGGTGACTGTCTGTGAGGAGTGTGGTGTGTTCTCCCTGTGTCTGTGTGGGTTTCCTCCGGGTGATTGTCTGTGAGGAGTGTGGTGTGTTCTCCCTGTGTCTGCGTGGGTTTCCTCCAGGTGACTGTCTGTGAGGAGTGTGGTGTGTTCTCTCTGTGTCTGCGTGGGTTTCCTCCGGGTGACTGTCTGTGAAGAGTGTGGTGTGTTCTCTCTGTGTCTGCGTGGGTTTCCTCCAGGTGACTGTCTGTGAGGAGTGTGGTGTGTTCTCCCTGTGTCTGCATTGGTTTCCCCTGGGTGACTGTCTGTGAGGAGTGTGGTGTGTTCTCCCTGTGTCTGCATGGGTTTCCTCCGGGTGACTGTCTGTGAGGAGTGTGGTGTGTTCTCCCTGTGTCTGCATTGGTTTCCCCTGGGTGACTGTCTGTGAGGAGTGTGGTGTGTTCTCCCTGTGTCTCCGTGGGTTTCCTCCGGGTGACTTTCTGTGAGGAGTGTGGTGTGTTCTCCCTGTGTCTGTGTGGGTTTCCTCCGGGTGATTGTCTGTGAGGAGTGTGGTGTGTTCTCCCTGTGTCTGCGTGGGTTTCCTCCGGGTGATTGTCTGTGAGGAGTGTGGTATGTTCTCCCTGTGTCTGTGTGGGTTTCCTCCGGGTGATTGTCTGTGAGGAGTGTGGTGTGTTCTCCCTGTGTCTGCATTGGTTTCCCCTGGGTGACTGTCTGTGAAGAGTGTGGTGTGTTCTCTCTGTGTCTGCGTGGGTTTCCTCCGGGTGACTGTCTGTGAGGAGTGTGGTGTGTTCTCCCTGTGTCTGCATTGGTTTCCCCTGGGTGACTGTCTGTGAGGAGTGTGGTGTGTTCTCCCTGTGTCTGCGTGGGTTTCCTCCGGGTGACTGTCTGTGAGGAGTGTGGTGTGTTCTCTCTGTGTCTGCGTGGGTTTCCTCCGGGTGACTGTCTGTGAGGAGTGTGGTGTGTTCTGTCTGTGTCTGCGTGGGTTTCCTCCGGGTGATTGTCTGTGAGGAGTGTGGTGTGTTCTCCCTGTGTCTGCATTGGTTTCCCCTGGGTGACTGTCTGTGAGGAGTGTGGTGTGTTCTCCCTGTGTCTGTGTGGGTTTCCTCCGGGTGATTGTCTGTGAGGAGTGTGGTGTGTTCTCCCTGTGTCTGCGTGGGTTTCCTCCAGGTGACTGTCTGTGAGGAGTGTGGTGTGTTCTCTCTGTGTCTGCGTGGGTTTCCTCCGGGTGACTGTTTGTGAGGAGTGTGGTGTGTTCTTCCTGTGTCTGCATTGGTTTCCCCTGGGTGATTGTCTGTGAGGAGTGTGGTGTGTTCTCCCTGTGTCTGCGTGGGTTTCCTCCGGGTGACTGTCTGTGAGGAGTGTGGTGTGTTCTCCCTGTGTCTGCATTGGTTTCCCCTGGGTGACTGTCTGTGAGGAGTGTGGTGTGTTCTCCCTGTGTCAGCGTGGGTTTCCTCCGGGTGACTGTCTGTGAGGAGTGTGGTGTGTTCTCTCTGTGTCTGCGTGGGTTTCCTCCGGGTGACTGTCTGTGAGGAATGTGGTGTGTTCTCCCTGTGTCTGCGTGGGTTTCCCCTGGGTGACTGTCTGTGAGGAGTGTGGTGTGTTCTCCCTGTGTCTGTGTGGGTTTCCTCCGGGTGATTGTCTGTGAGGAGTGTGGTGTGTTCTCTCTGTGTCTGCGTGGGTTTCCTCCGGGTGACTGTCTGTGAGGAGTGTGGTGTGTTCTCCCTGTGTCTGCATTGGTTTCCCCTGGGTGACTGTCTGTGAGGAGTGTGGTGTGTTCTCCCTGTGTCTGCGTGGGTTTCCTCCGGGTGACTGTCTGTGAGGAGTGTGGTCTGTTCTCTCTGTGTCTGCGTGGGTTTCCTCCGGGTGACTGTCTGTGAGGAGTGTGGTGTGTTCTCTCTGTGTCTGCGTGGGTTTCCTCCGGGTGACTGTCTGTGAGGAGTGTGGTGTGTTCTCCATGTGTCTGCATTGGTTTCCCCTGGGTGACTGTCTGTGAGGAGTGTGTTGTGTTCTCCCTGTGTCTGTGTGGGTTTCCTCCGGGTGATTGTCTGTGAGGAGTGTGGTGTGTTCTCCCTGTGTCTGCGTGGGTTTCCTCCAGGTGACTGTCTGTGAGGAGTGTGGTGTGTTCTCTCTGTGTCTGCGTGGGTTTCCTCCGGGTGACTGTCTGTGAGGAGTGTGGTGTGTTCTGTCTGTGTCTGCGTGGGTTTCCTCCGGGTGATTGTCTGTGAGGAGTGTGGTGTGTTCTCCCTGTGTCTGCATTGGTTTCCCCTGGGTGACTGTCTGTGAGGAGTGTGGTGTGTTCTCCCTGTGTCTGCGTGGGTTTCCTCCGGGTGATTGTCTGTGAGGAGTGTGGTATGTTCTCCCTGTGTCTGTGTGGGTTTCCTCCGGGTGATTGTCTGTGAGGAGTGTGGTGTGTTCTCCCTGTGTCTGCATTGGTTTCCCCTGGGTGACTGTCTGTGAAGGGTGTGGTGTGTTCTCTCTGTGTCTGCGTGGGTTTCCTCCGGGTGACTGTCTGTGAGGAGTGTGGTGTGTTCTCCCTGTGTCTGCATTGGTTTCCCCTGGGTGACTGTCTGTGAGGAGTGTGGTGCGTTCTCCCTGTGTCTGCGTGGGTTTCCTCCGGGTGACTGTCTGTGAGGAGTGTGGTGTGTTCTCTCTGTGTCTGCGTGGGTTTCCTCCGGGTGACTGTCTGTGAGGAGTGTGGTGTGTTCTGTCTGTGTCTGCGTGGGTTTCCTCCGGGTGATTGTCTGTGAGGAGTGTGGTGTGTTCTCCCTGTGTCTGCATTGGTTTCCCCTGGGTGACTGTCTGTGAGGAGTGTGGTGTGTTCTCCCTGTGTCTGTGTGGGTTTCCTTCGGGTGATTGTCTGTGAGGAGTGTGGTGTGTTCTCCCTGTGTCTGCGTGGGTTTCCTCCAGGTGACTGTCTGTGAGGAGTGTGGTGTGTTCTCTCTGTGTCTGCGTGGGTTTCCTCCGGGTGACTGTCTGTGAGAAGTGTGGTGTGTTCTCCCTGTGTCTGCATTGGTTTCCCCTGGGTGACTGTCTGTGAGGAGTGTGGTGTGTTCTCCCTGTGTCTGCGTGGGTTTCCTCCGGGTGACTGTCTGTGAGGAGTGTGGTCTGTTCTCTCTGTGTCTGCGTGGGTTTCCTCCGGGTGACTGTCTGTGAGGAGTGTGGTGTGTTCTCTCTGTGTCTGCGTGGGTTTCCTCCGGGTGACTGTCTGTGAGGAGTGTGGTGTGTTCTCCATGTGTCTGCATTGGTTTCCCCTGGGTGACTGTCTGTGAGGAGTGTGGTGTGTTCTCCCTGTGTCTGTGTGGGTTTCCTCCGGGTGACTGTCTGTGAGGAGTGTGGTGTGTTCTCCCTGTGACTGCGTGGGTTTCCTCCAGGTGACTGTCTGTGAGGAGTGTGGTGTGTTCTCTCTGTGTCTGCGTGGGTTTCCTCCGGGTGACTGTCTGTGAGGAGTGTGGTGTGTTCTCTCTGTGTCTGCGTGGGTTTCCTCCGGGTGACTGTCTGTGAGGAGTGTGGTGTGTTCTCCCTGTGTCTGCATTGGTTTCCCCTGGGTGACTGTCTGTGAGGAGTGTGGTGTGTTCTCCCTGTGTCTGTGTGGGTTTCCTCCGGGTGACTGTCTGTGAGGAGTGTGGTGTGTTCTCCCTGTGTCTGCATTGGTTTCCCCTGGGTGACTGTCTGTGAGGAGTGTGGTGTGTTCTCCCTGTGTCTGTGTGGGTTTCCTCCGGGTGACTGTCTGTGAGGAGTGTGGTGTGTTCTCTCTGTGTCTGCGTGGGTTTCCTCCGGGTGACTGTCTGTGAGGAGTGTGGTGTGTTCTCTCTGTGTCTGCGTGGGTTTCCTCCGGGTGACTGTCTGTGAGGAGTGTGGTGTGTTCTCCCTGTGTCTACGTGGGTTTCCCCTGGGTGACTGTCTGTGAGGAGTGTGGTGTGTTCTCCCTGTGTCTGTGTGGGTTTCCTCCGGGTGATTGTCTGTGAGGAGTGTGGTGTGTTCTCCCTGTGTCTGCGTGGGTTTCCTCCAGGTGACTGTCTGTGAGGAGTGTGGTGTGTTCTCTCTGTGTCTGCGTGGGTTTCCTCCGGGTGACTGTCTGTGAGGAGTGTGGTGTGTTCTCCCTGTGTCTGTGTGGGTTTCCTCCGGGTGATTGTCTGTGAGGAGTGTGGTGTGTTCTCCCTGTGTCTGCGTGGGTTTCCTCCAGGTGACTGTCTGTGAGGAGTGTGGTGTGTTCTCTCTGTGTCTGCGTGGGTTTCCTCCGGGTGACTGTCTGTGAAGAGTGTGGTGTGTTCTCTCTGTGTCTGCGTGGGTTTCCTCCAGGTGACTGTCTGTGAGGAGTGTGGTGTGTTCTCCCTGTGTCTGCATTGGTTTCCCCTGGGTGACTGTCTGTGAGGAGTGTGGTGTGTTCTCCCTGTGTCTGCATGGGTTTCCTCCGGGTGACTGTCTGTGAGGAGTGTGGTGTGTTCTCCCTGTGTCTGCATTGGTTTCCCCTGGGTGACTGTCTGTGAGGAGTGTGGTGTGTTCTCCCTGTGTCTCCGTGGGTTTCCTCCGGGTGACTCTCTGTGAGGAGTGTGGTGTGTTCTCCCTGTGTCTGTGTGGGTTTCCTCCGGGTGATTGTCTGTGAGGAGTGTGGTGTGTTCTCCCTGTGTCTGCGTGGGTTTCCTCCGGGTGTTTGTCTGTGAGGAGTGTGGTATGTTCTCCCTGTGTCTGTGTGGGTTTCCTCCGGGTGATTGTCTGTGAGGAGTGTGGTGTGTTCTCCCTGTGTCTGCATTGGTTTCCCCTGGGTGACTGTCTGTGTAGAGTGTGGTGTGTTCTCCCTGTGTCTGTGTGGGTTTCCTCCGGGTGATTGTCTGTGAGGAGTGTGGTGTGTTCTCCCTGTGTCTGCGTGGGTTTCCTCCAGGTGACTGTCTGTGAGGAGTGTGGTGTGTTCTCTCTTTGTCTGCGTGGGTTTCCTCCGGGTGACTGTCTGTGAGGAGTGTGGTGTGTTCTCCCTGTGTCTGTGTGGGTTTCCTCCGGGTGATTGTCTGTGAGGAGTGTGGTGTGTTCTCCCTGTGTCTGCGTGGGTTTCCTCCAGGTGACTGTCTGTGAGGAGTGTGGTGTGTTCTCTCTGTGTCTGCGTGGGTTTCCTCCGGGTGACTGTCTGTGAAGAGTGTGATGTGTTCTCTCTGTGTCTGCGTGGGTTTCCTCCAGGTGACTGTCTGTGAGGAGTGTGGTGTGTTCTCCCTGTGTCTGCATTGGTTTCCCCTGGGTGACTGTCTGTGAGGAGTGTGGTGTGTTCTCCCTGTGTCTGCATGGGTTTCCTCCGGGTGACTGTCTGTGAGGAGTGTGGTGTGTTCTCCCTGTGTCTGCATTGGTTTCCTCCGGGTGACTGTCTGTGAAGAGTGTGGTGTGTTCTCTCTGTGTCTGCGTGGGTTTCCTCCGGGTGATTGTCTGTGAGGAGTGTGGTATGTTCTCCCTGTGTCTGTGTGGGTTTCCTCCGGGTGATTGTCTGTGAGGAGTGTGGTGTGTTCTCCCTGTGTCTGCATTGGTTTCCCCTGGGTGACTGTCTGTGAAGAGTGTGGTGTGTTCTCTCTGTGTCTGCGTGGGTTTCCTCCGGGTGACTGTCTGTGAGGAGTGTGGTGTGTTCTCCCTGTGTCTGCATTGGTTTCCCCTGGGTGACTGTCTGTGAGGAGTGTGGTGTGTTCTCCCTGTGTCTGCGTGGGTTTCCTCCGGGTGACTGTCTGTGAGGAGTGTGGTGTGTTCTCTCTGTGTCTGCGTGGGTTTCCTCCGGGTGACTGTCTGTGAGGAGTGTGGTGTGTTCTGTCTGTGTCTGCGTGGGTTTCCTCCGGGTGATTGTCTGTGAGGAGTGTGGTGTGTTCTCCCTGTGTCTGCATTGGTTTCCCCTGGGTGACTGTCTGTGAGGAGTGTGGTGTGTTCTCCCTGTGTCTGTGTGGGTTTCCTCCGGGTGATTGTCTGTGAGGAGTGTGGTGTGTTCTCCCTGTGTCTGCGTGGGTTTCCTCCAGGTGACTGTCTGTGAGGAGTGTGGTGTGTTCTCTCTGTGTCTGCGTGGGTTTCCTCCGGGTGACTGTTTGTGAGGAGTGTGGTGTGTTCTTCCTGTGTCTGCATTGGTTTCCCCTGGGTGATTGTCTGTGAGGAGTGTGGTGTGTTCTCCCTGTGTCTGCGTGGGTTTCCTCCGGGTGACTGTCTGTGAGGAGTGTGGTGTGTTCTCCCTGTGTCTGCATTGGTTTCCCCTGGGTGACTGTCTGTGAGGAGTGTGGTGTGTTCTCCCTGTGTCAGCGTGGGTTTCCTCCGGGTGACTGTCTGTGAGGAGTGTGGTGTGTTCTCTCTGTGTCTGCGTGGGTTTCCTCCGGGTGACTGTCTGTGAGGAATGTGGTGTGTTCTCCCTGTGTCTGCGTGGGTTTCCCCTGGGTGACTGTCTGTGAGGAGTGTGGTGTGTTCTCCCTGTGTCTGTGTGGGTTTCCTCCGGGTGATTGTCTGTGAGGAGTGTGGTGTGTTCTCTCTGTGTCTGCGTGGGTTTCCTCCGGGTGACTGTCTGTGAGGAGTGTGGTGTGTTCTCCCTGTGTCTGCATTGGTTTCCCCTGGGTGACTGTCTGTGAGGAGTGTGGTGTGTTCTCCCTGTGTCTGCGTGGGTTTCCTCCGGGTGACTGTCTGTGAGGAGTGTGGTCTGTTCTCTCTGTGTCTACGTGGGTTTCCTCCGGGTGACTGTCTGTGAGGAGTGTGGTGTGTTCTCTCTGTGTCTGCGTGGGTTTCCTCCGGGTGACTGTCTGTGAGGAGTGTGGTGTGTTCTCCATGTGTCTGCATTGGTTTCCCCTGGGTGACTGTCTGTGAGGAGTGTGTTGTGTTCTCCCTGTGTCTGTGTGGGTTTCCTCCGGGTGATTGTCTGTGAGGAGTGTGGTGTGTTCTCCCTGTGTCTGCGTGGGTTTCCTCCAGGTGACTGTCTGTGAGGAGTGTGGTGTGTTCTCTCTGTGTCTGCGTGGGTTTCCTCCGGGTGACTGTCTGTGAGGAGTGTGGTGTGTTCTGTCTGTGTCTGCGTGGGTTTCCTCCGGGTGATTGTCTGTGAGGAGTGTGGTGTGTTCTCCCTGTGTCTGCATTGGTTTCCCCTGGGTGACTGTCTGTGAGGAGTGTGGTGTGTTCTCCCTGTGTCTGCGTGGGTTTCCTCCGGGTGATTGTCTGTGAGGAGTGTGGTATGTTCTCCCTGTGTCTGTGTGGGTTTCCTCCGGGTGATTGTCTGTGAGGAGTGTGGTGTGTTCTCCCTGTGTCTGCATTGGTTTCCCCTGGGTGACTGTCTGTGAAGGGTGTGGTGTGTTCTCTCTGTGTCTGCGTGGGTTTCCTCCGGGTGACTGTCTGTGAGGAGTGTGGTGTGTTCTCCCTGTGTCTGCATTGGTTTCCCCTGGGTGACTGTCTGTGAGGAGTGTGGTGCGTTCTCCCTGTGTCTGCGTGGGTTTCCTCCGGGTGACTGTCTGTGAGGAGTGTGGTGTGTTCTCTCTGTGTCTGCGTGGGTTTCCTCCGGGTGACTGTCTGTGAGGAGTGTGGTGTGTTCTGTCTGTGTCTGCGTGGGTTTCCTCCGGGTGATTGTCTGTGAGGAGTGTGGTGTGTTCTCCCTGTGTCTGCATTGGTTTCCCCTGGGTGACTGTCTGTGAGGAGTGTGGTGTGTTCTCTCTGTGTCTGCGTGGGTTTCCTCCGGGTGACTGTCTGTGAGAAGTGTGGTGTGTTCTCCCTGTGTCTGCATTGGTTTCCCCTGGGTGACTGTCTGTGAGGAGTGTGGTGTGTTCTCCCTGTGTCTGCGTGGGTTTCCTCCGGGTGACTGTCTGTGAGGAGTGTGGTCTGTTCTCTCTGTGTCTGCGTGGGTTTCCTCCGGGTGACTGTCTGTGAGGAGTGTGGTGTGTTCTCTCTGTGTCTGCGTGGGTTTCCTCCGGGTGACTGTCTGTGAGGAGTGTGGTGTGTTCTCCATGTGTCTGCATTGGTTTCCCCTGGGTGACTGTCTGTGAGGAGTGTGGTGTGTTCTCCCTGTGTCTGTGTGGGTTTCCTCCGGGTGACTGTCTGTGAGGAGTGTGGTGTGTTCTCCCTGTGACTGCGTGGGTTTCCTCCAGGTGACTGTCTGTGAGGAGTGTGGTGTGTTCTCTCTGTGTCTGCGTGGGTTTCCTCCGGGTGACTGTCTGTGAGGAGTGTGGTGTGTTCTCTCTGTGTCTGCGTGGGTTTCCTCCGGGTGACTGTCTGTGAGGAGTGTGGTGTGTTCTCCCTGTGTCTGCATTGGTTTCCCCTGGGTGACTGTCTGTGAGGAGTGTGGTGTGTTCTCCCTGTGTCTGTGTGGGTTTCCTCCGGGTGACTGTCTGTGAGGAGTGTGGTGTGTTCTCCCTGTGTCTGCATTGGTTTCCCCTGGGTGACTGTCTGTGAGGAGTGTGGTGTGTTCTCCCTGTGTCTGTGTGGGTTTCCTCCGGGTGACTGTCTGTGAGGAGTGTGGTGTGTTCTCTCTGTGTCTGCGTGGGTTTCCTCCGGGTGACTGTCTGTGAGGAGTGTGGTGTGTTCTCTCTGTGTCTGCGTGGGTTTCCTCCGGGTGACTGTCTGTGAGGAGTGTGGTGTGTTCTCCCTGTGTCTACGTGGGTTTCCCCTGGGTGACTGTCTGTGAGGAGTGTGGTGTGTTCTCCCTGTGTCTGTGTGGGTTTCCTCCGGGTGATTGTCTGTGAGGAGTGTGGTGTGTTCTCCCTGTGTCTGCGTGGGTTTCCTCCAGGTGACTGTCTGTGAGGAGTGTGGTGTGTTCTCTCTGTGTCTGCGTGGGTTTCCTCCGGGTGACTGTCTGTGAGGAGTGTGGTGTGTTCTCCCTGTGTCTGTGTGGGTTTCCTCCGGGTGATTGTCTGTGAGGAGTGTGGTGTGTTCTCCCTGTGTCTGCGTGGGTTTCCTCCAGGTGACTGTCTGTGAGGAGTGTGGTGTGTTCTCTCTGTGTCTGCGTGGGTTTCCTCCGGGTGACTGTCTGTGAAGAGTGTGGTGTGTTCTCTCTGTGTCTGCGTGGGTTTCCTCCAGGTGACTGTCTGTGAGGAGTGTGGTGTGTTCTCCCTGTGTCTGCATTGGTTTCCCCTGGGTGACTGTCTGTGAGGAGTGTGGTGTGTTCTCCCTGTGTCTGCATGGGTTTCCTCCGGGTGACTGTCTGTGAGGAGTGTGGTGTGTTCTCCCTGTGTCTGCATTGGTTTCCCCTGGGTGACTGTCTGTGAGGAGTGTGGTGTGTTCTCCCTGTGTCTCCGTGGGTTTCCTCCGGGTGACTCTCTGTGAGGAGTGTGGTGTGTTCTCCCTGTGTCTGTGTGGGTTTCCTCCGGGTGATTGTCTGTGAGGAGTGTGGTGTGTTCTCCCTGTGTCTGCGTGGGTTTCCTCCGGGTGTTTGTCTGTGAGGAGTGTGGTATGTTCTCCCTGTGTCTGTGTGGGTTTCCTCCGGGTGATTGTCTGTGAGGAGTGTGGTGTGTTCTCCCTGTGTCTGCATTGGTTTCCCCTGGGTGACTGTCTGTGTAGAGTGTGGTGTGTTCTCCCTGTGTCTGTGTGGGTTTCCTCCGGGTGATTGTCTGTGAGGAGTGTGGTGTGTTCTCCCTGTGTCTGCGTGGGTTTCCTCCAGGTGACTGTCTGTGAGGAGTGTGGTGTGTTCTCTCTTTGTCTGCGTGGGTTTCCTCCGGGTGACTGTCTGTGAGGAGTGTGGTGTGTTCTCCCTGTGTCTGTGTGGGTTTCCTCCGGGTGATTGTCTGTGAGGAGTGTGGTGTGTTCTCCCTGTGTCTGCGTGGGTTTCCTCCAGGTGACTGTCTGTGAGGAGTGTGGTGTGTTCTCTCTGTGTCTGCGTGGGTTTCCTCCGGGTGACTGTCTGTGAAGAGTGTGATGTGTTCTCTCTGTGTCTGCGTGGGTTTCCTCCAGGTGACTGTCTGTGAGGAGTGTGGTGTGTTCTCCCTGTGTCTGCATTGGTTTCCCCTGGGTGACTGTCTGTGAGGAGTGTGGTGTGTTCTCCCTGTGTCTGCATGGGTTTCCTCCGGGTGACTGTCTGTGAGGAGTGTGGTGTGTTCTCCCTGTGTCTGCATTGGTTTCCCCTGGGTGACTGTCTGTGAGGAGTGTGGTGTGTTCTCCCTGTGTCTCCGTGGGTTTCCTCCGGGTGACTTTCTGTGAGGAGTGTGGTGTGTTCTCCCTGTGTCTGTGTGGGTTTCCTCCGGGTGATTGTCTGTGAGGAGTGTCGTGTGTTCTCCCTGTGTCTGCGTGGGTTTCCTCCGGGTGATTGTCTGTGAGGAGTGTGGTATGTTCTCCCTGTGTCTGTGTGGGTTTCCTCCGGGTGATTGTCTGTGAGGAGTGTGGTGTGTTCTCCCTGTGTCTGCATTGGTTTCCCCTGGGTGACTGTCTGTGAAGAGTGTGGTGTGTTCTCTCTGTGTCTGCGTGGGTTTCCTCCGGGTGACTGTCTGTGAGGAGTGTGGTGTGTTCTCCCTGTGTCTGCATTGGTTTCCCCTGGGTGACTGTCTGTGAGGAGTGTGGTGTGTTCTCCCTGTGTCTGCGTGGGTTTCCTCCGGGTGACTGTCTGTGAGGAGTGTGGTGTGTTCTCTCTGTGTCTGCGTGGGTTTCCTCCGGGTGACTGTCTGTGAGGAGTGTGGTGTGTTCTGTCTGTGTCTGCGTGGGTTTCCTCCGGGTGATTGTCTGTGAGGAGTGTGGTGTGTTCTCCCTGTGTCTGCATTGGTTTCCCCTGGGTGACTGTCTGTGAGGAGTGTGGTGTGTTCTCCCTGTGTCTGTGTGGGTTTCCTCCGGGTGATTGTCTGTGAGGAGTGTGGTGTGTTCTCCCTGTGTCTGCGTGGGTTTCCTCCAGGTGACTGTCTGTGAGGAGTGTGGTGTGTTCTCTCTGTGTCTGCGTGGGTTTCCTCCGGGTGACTGTCTGTGAGGAGTGTGGTGTGTTCTCCCTGTGTCTGCATTGGTTTCCCCTGGGTGACTGTCTGTGAGGAGTGTGGTGTGTTCTCCCTGTGTCTGCGTGGGTTTCCTCCGGGTGACTGTCTGTGAGGAGTGTGGTGTGTTCTCCCTGTGTCTGCATTGGTTTCCCCTGGGTGACTGTCTGTGAGGAGTGTGGTGTGTTCTCCCTGTGTCAGCGTGGGTTTCCTCTGGGTGACTGTCTGTGAGGAGTGTGGTGTGTTCTCTCTGTGTCTGCGTGGGTTTCCTCCGGGTGACTGTCTGTGAGGAGTGTGGTGTGTTCTCCCTGTGTCTGCGTGGGTTTCCCCTGGGTGACTGTCTGTGAGGAGTGTGGTGTGTTCTCCCTGTGTCTGTGTTGGTTTCCTCCGGGTGATTGTCTGTGAGGAGTGTGGTGTGTTCTCTCTGTGTCTGCGTGGGTTTCCTCCGGGTGACTGTCTGTGAGGAGTGTGGTGTGTTCTCCCTGTGTCTGCATTGGTTTCCCCTGGGTGACTGTCTGTGAGGAGTGTGGTGTGTTCTCCCTGTGTCTGCGTGGGTTTCCTCCGGGTGACTGTCTGTGAGGAGTGTGGTCTGTTCTCTCTGTGTCTGCGTGGGTTTCCTCCGGGTGACTGTCTGTGAGGAGTGTGGTGTGTTCTCTCTGTGTCTGCGTGGGTTTCCTCCGGGTGACTGTCTGTGAGGAGTGTGGTGTGTTCTCCATGTGTCTGCATTGGTTTCCCCTGGGTGACTGTCTGTGAGGAGTGTGGTGTGTTCTCTCTGTGTCTGCGTGGGTTTCCTCCGGGTGACTGTCTGTGAGGAGTGTGGTGTGTTCTCCCTGTGTCTGCGTGGGTTTCCTCCGGGTGACTTTGTGTGAGGAGTGTGGTGTGTTCTCCCTGTGTCTGTGTGGGTTTCCTCCGGGTGATTGTCTGTGAGGAGTGTGGTGTGTTCTCCCTGTGTCTGCGTGGGTTTCCTCCGGGTGTTTGTCTGTGAGGAGTGTGGTATGTTCTCCCTGTGTCTGTGTGGGTTTCCTCCGGGTGATTGTCTGTGAGGAGTGTGGTGTGTTCTCCCTGTGTCTGCATTGGTTTCCCCTGGGTGACTGTCTGTGAAGAGTGTGGTGTGTTCTTCCTGTGTCTGTGTGGGTTTCCTCCGGGTGATTGTCTGTGAGGAGTGTGGTGTGTTCTCCCTGTGTCTGCGTGGGTTTCCTCCAGGTGACTGTCTGTGAGGAGTGTGGTGTGTTCTCTCTGTGTCTGCGTGGGTTTCCTCCGGGTGACTGTCTGTGAGGAGTGTGGTGTGTTCTCCCTGTGTCTGTGTGGGTTTCCTCCGGGTGATTGTCTGTGAGGAGTGTGGTGTGTTCTCCCTGTGTCTGCGTGGGTTTCCTCCAGGTGACTGTCTGTGAGGAGTGTGGTGTGTTCTCTCTGTGTCTGCGTGGGTTTCCTCCGGGTGACTGTCTGTGAAGAGTGTGGTGTTTTCTCTCTGTGTCTGCGTGGGTTTCCTCCAGGTGACTGTCTGTGAGGAGTGTGGTGTGTTCTCCCTGTGTCTGCATTGGTTTCCCCTGGGTGACTGTCTGTGAGGAGTGTGGTGTGTTCTGTCTGTGTCTGCGTGGGTTTCCTCCGGGTGATTGTCTGTGAGGAGTGTGGTGTGTTCTCCCTGTGTCTGCATTGGTTTCCCCTGGGTGACTGTCTGTGAGGAGTGTGGTGTGTTCTCCCTGTGTCTGTGTGGGTTTCCTCCGGGTGATTGTCTGTGAGGAGTGTGGTGTGTTCTCCCTGTGTCTGCGTGGGTTTCCTCCAGGTGACTGTCTGTGAGGAGTGTGGTGTGTTCTCTCTGTATCTGCGTGGGTTTCCTCCGGGTGACTGTCTGTGAGGAGTGTGGTGTGTTCTCCCTGTGTCTGCATTGGTTTCCCCTGGGTGACTGTCTGTGAGGAGTGTGGTGTGTTCTCCCTGTGTCTGCGTGGGTTTCCTCCGGGTGACTGTCTGTGAGGAGTGTGGTGTGTTCTCCCTGTGTCTGCATTGGTTTCCCCTGGGTGACTGTCTGTGAGGAGTGTGGTGTGTTCTCCCTGTGTCAGCGTGGGTTTCCTCCGGGTGACTGTCTGTGAGGAGTGTGGTGTGTTCTCTCTGTGTCTGCGTGGGTTTCCTCCGGGTGACTGTCTGTGAGGAGTGTGGTGTGTTCTCCCTGTGTCTGCGTGGGTTTCCCCTGGGTGACTGTCTGTGAGGAGTGTGGTGTGTTCTCCCTGTGTCTGTGTGGGTTTCCTCCGGGTGATTGTCTGTGAGGAGTGTGGTGTGTTCTCTCTGTGTCTGCGTGGGTTTCCTCCGGGTGACTGTCTGTGAGGAGTGTGGTGTGTTCTCCCTGTGTCTGCATTGGTTTCCCCTGGGTGACTGTCTGTGAGGAGTGTGGTGTGTTCTCCCTGTGTCTGCGTGGGTTTCCTCCGGGTGACTGTCTGTGAGGAGTGTGGTCTGTTCTCTCTGTGTCTGCGTGGGTTTCCTCCGGGTGACTGTCTGTGAGGAGTGTGGTGTGTTCTCCATGTGTCTGCATTGGTTTCCCCTGGGTGACTGTCTGTGAGGAGTGTGGTGTGTTCTCCCTGTGTCTGTGTGGGTTTCCTCCGGGTGACTGTCTGTGAGGAGTGTGGTGTGTTCTCCCTGTGTCTGCGTGGGTTTCCTCCAGGTGACTGTCTGTGAGGAGTGTGGTGTGTTCTCTCTGTGTCTGCGTGGGTTTCCTCCGGGTGACTGTCTGTGAGGAGTGTGGTGTGTTCTCTCTGTGTCTGCGTGGGTTTCCTCCGGGTGACTGTCTGTGAGGAGTGTGGTGTGTTCTCCCTGTGTCTGCATTGGTTTCCCCTGGGTGACTGTCTGTGAGGAGTGTGGTGTGTTCTCCCTGTGTCTGTGTGGGTTTCCTCCGGGTGATTGTCTGTGAGGAGTGTGGTGTGTTCTCCCTGTGTCTGCGTGGGTTTCCTCCAGGTGACTGTCTGTGAGGAGTGTGGTGTGTTCTCTCTGTGTCTGCGTGGGTTTCCTCCGGGTGACTGTCTGTGAGGAGTGTGGTGTGTTCTCTCTGTGTCTGCGTGGGTTTCCTCCGGGTGACTGTCTGTGAGGAGTGTGGTGTGTTCTCCCTGTGTCTACGTGGGTTTCCCCTGGGTGACTGTCTGTGAGGAGTGTGGTGTGTTCTCCCTGTGTCTGTGTGGGTTTCCTCCGGGTGATTGTCTGTGAGGAGTGTGGTGTGTTCTCCCTGTGTCTGCGTGGGTTTCCTCCAGGTGACTGTCTGTGAGGAGTGTGGTGTGTTCTCTCTGTGTCTGCGTGGGTTTCCTCCGGGTGACTGTCTGTGAGGAGTGTGGTGTGTTCTCCCTGTGTCTGTGTGGGTTTCCTCCGGGTGATTGTCTGTGAGGAGTGTGGTGTGTTCTCCCTGTGTCTGCGTGGGTTTCCTCCAGGTGACTGTCTGTGAGGAGTGTGGTGTGTTCTCTCTGTGTCTGCGTGGGTTTCCTCCGGGTGACTGTCTGTGAAGAGTGTGGTGTGTTCTCTCTGTGTCTGCGTGGGTTTCCTCCAGGTGACTGTCTGTGAGGAGTGTGGTGTGTTCTCCCTGTGTCTGCATTGGTTTCCCCTGGGTGACTGTCTGTGAGGAGTGTGGTGTGTTCTCCCTGTGTCTGCATGGGTTTCCTCCGGGTGACTGTCTGTGAGGAGTGTGGTGTGTTCTCCCTGTGTCTGCATTGGTTTCCCCTGGGTGACTGTCTGTGAGGAGTGTGGTGTGTTCTCCCTGTGTCTCCGTGGGTTTCCTCCGGGTGACTTTCTGTGAGGAGTGTGGTGTGTTCTCCCTGTGTCTGTGTGGGTTTCCTCCGGGTGATTGTCTGTGAGGAGTGTGGTGTGTTCTCCCTGTGTCTGCGTGGGTTTCCTCCGGGTGTTTGTCTGTGAGGAGTGTGGTATGTTCTCCCTGTGTCTGTGTGGGTTTCCTCCGGGTGATTGTCTGTGAGGAGTGTGGTGTGTTCTCCCTGTGTCTGCATTGGTTTCCCCTGGGTGACTGTCTGTGAAGAGTGTGGTGTGTTCTCTCTGTGTCTGCGTGGGTTTCCTCCGGGTGACTGTCTGTGAGGAGTGTGGTGTGTTCTCCCTGTGTCTGCATTGGTTTCCCCTGGGTGACTGTCTGTGAGGAGTGTGGTGTGTTCTCCCTGTGTCTGCGTGGGTTTCCTCCGGGTGACTGTCTGTGAGGAGTGTGGTGTGTTCTCCCTGTGTCTGCGTGGGTTTCCTCCGGGTGACTGTCTGTGAGGAGTGTGGTGTGTTCTGTCTGTGTCTGCGTGGGTTTCCTCCGGGTGATTGTCTGTGAGGAGTGTGGTGTGTTCTCCCTGTGTCTGCATTGGTTTCCCCTGGGTGACTGTCTGTGAGGAGTGTGGTGTGTTCTCCCTGTGTCTGTGTGGGTTTCCTCCGGGTGATTGTCTGTGAGGAGTGTGGTGTGTTCTCCCTGTGTCTGCGTGGGTTTCCTCCAGGTGACTGTCTCTGAGGAGTGTGGTGTGTTCTCTCTGTGTCTGCGTGGGTTTCCTCCGGGTGACTGTCTGTGAGGAGTGTGGTGTGTTCTCCCTGTGTCTGCATTGGTTTCCCCTGGGTGACTGTCTGTGAGGAGTGTGGTGTGTTCTCCCTGTGTCAGCGTGGGTTTCCTCCGGGTGACTGTCTGTGAGGAGTGTGGTGTGTTCTCTCTGTGTCTGCGTGGGTTTCCTCCGGGTGACTGTCTGTGAGGAGTGTGGTGTGTTCTCCCTGTGTCTGCATTGGTTTCCCCTGGGTGACTGTCTGTGAGGAGTGTGGTGTGTTCTCCCTGTGTCTGTGTGGGTTTCCTCCGTGTGATTGTCTGTGAGGAGTGTGGTGTGTTCTCCCTGTGTCTGCGTGGGTTTCCTCCGGGTGACTGTCTGTGAAGAGTGTGGTGTGTTCTCTCTGTGTCTGCGTGGGTTTCCTCCAGGTGACTGTCTGTGAGGAGTGTGGTGTGTTCTCCCTGTGTCTGCATTGGTTTCCCCTGGGTGACTGTCTGTGAGGAGTGTGGTGTGTTCTCCCTGTGTCTGCATGGGTTTCCTCCAGGTGACTGTCTGTGAGGAGTGTGGTGTGTTCTCCCTGTGTCTGCATTGGTTTCCCCTGGGTGACTGTCTGTGAGGAGTGTGGTGTGTTCTCCCTGTGTCTGCATGGGTTTCCTCCGAGTGACTGTCTGTGAGGAGTGTGGTGTGTTCTCCCTGTGTCTGCATTGGTTTCCCCTGGGTGACTGTCTGTGAGGAGTGTGGTGTGTTCTCCCTGTGTCTGCGTGGGTTTCCTCCGGGTGACTGTCTGTGAGGAGTGTGGTGTGTTCTCTCTGTGTCTGCGTGGGTTTCCTCCGGGTGACTGTCTGTGAGGAGTGTGGTGTGTTCTCCCTGTGTCTGTGTGGGTTTCCTCCAGGTGACTGTCTGTGAGGAGTGTGGTGTGTTCTCCCTGTGTCTGCATTGGTTTCCCCCGGGTGACTGTCTGTGAGGAGTGTGGTGTGTTCTTCCTGTGTCTGCGTGGGTTTCCTCCGGGTGACGGTCTGTGAGGAGTGTGGTGTGTTCTCCCTGTGTCTGCGTGGGTTTCCTCCGGGTGACTGTCTGTGAGGAGTGTGGTGTGTTCTCCCTGTGTCTGCGTGGGTTTCCTCCGGGTGACTGTCTGTGAGGAGTGTGGTGTGTTCTCTCTGTGTCTGCGTGGGTTTCCTCCGGGTGACTGTCTGTGAGGAGTGTGGTGTGTTCTCCCTGTGTCTGCGTGGGTTTCCTCCGGGTGACTGTCTGTGAGGAGTGTGGTGTGTTCTCCCTGTGTCTGCGTGGGTTTCCTCCGGGTGACTGTCTGTGAGGAGTGTGGTGTGTTCTCTCTGTGTCTGCGTGGGTTTCCTCCGGGTGACTGTCTGTGAGGAGTGTGGTGTGTTCTCCCTGTGTCTGTGTGGGATTCCAGGTAGGCTCTGGACCCACCGTGACCCTGAACTGCATAAGGGTTACAGATAATGAATGAATGAATGAAAGAATGAATGAAAATTATACACATATAAAGACTAAAAGAAAACATGATTAAAATGTTACATAATTAAAAGTGAGAAGTGTTTTAAACCGAGCTGTGAGCTGCTCCAACAGCCATGTTCTCAGTCTGGTTCTGTTTCAGAGCAGTGCTCTAAACGCTGCTAAGGGACTAGTTCCTAAAGATCTGAGAGCTCTGCTCGGCTCAGAACTCTGTAGCAGATCTGGTAAATACACTGGTTCTGCACCATGAAGACATTTAAAACCAGTAACAACATCTTAAAGTCTGTTCTGTAACAGAGTGGTCTCCAGTGTAAGGATTTGAGGATGGAGGGGTGATGTGATCTCGTCTTTTGCTCCAAGTGAGACTCTGGCAGCTGAAGCTGTTTAATGGTCTTTGGGGTCACTTAAGAGACCATTACAGTAATCAATGCTAGAAATAAAAGCATGGATAGGTTTCTCCAGCTCTGGTTTAGACAGAAAGCCTCTTACTGATGCTCTTAAAATGCTGATGTAGAAATTGCTTTGACATGAGACTAAACTGAGATTTGAGTCTTTTATATTAATACGCCAAGAGTCAGAGTCAGTTCTTTATATTTGAAGGCTCTGGAGTCCATATACACAGCCAATAAGTGTTTAATTTCAGTTTTATCTTTATTCAACTGCGGAAAGTTGAGTCCCATCCAGTTAGTCATGTGTTCAAGGCACTTACACAATGAGTCAACTGGACCAGAGTTATTTGGGGACAGGGCCAATGAATCTAAGTATCATCTGCACAGCTGTGGTATGACAGGCCTGTAGAATCTGGCCAAGAGGAAGCATGTGTATATCAAACAGAAGTGGATCAAGAATAGAGCCCTGGGGGACACCACAGATCACTGGCGCATTCTCAGAAATATTATTTCTATTTCTACAAAGCAGTTATTGCCTTGTAGATAAGAAATGAATCACTTTAGGGCTGTTCCTGAGAGTCCAACCCAGTTTGAGGGTCTGTGTTTTAGAGTTTAATGGTCAGTGGCATCAAAGACAGCACTGAGATCAAGAAGTAATAGAAGAGATACCTTTCCAGGATCTGTATTTAGGCGAATGTCATTAATTACCTTCATTAGAGCAGCCTCAGTGCTGTGATTAGCCCAGACTGGGATTGATCTAGTCTGCTGTTTAGGGACAAGAAGCTAGTAATTTTCTTGAAAGGCATTTTCTCAATGATTTTTCCAATGAACGGTAAAGTAGAAACTGGTCTGTAGTTACTTATCTGAGAGGTTTCTACATTTTTCTTTTTTTTAGAAGAGACTTTACAACTGTAGTTTTTAGTGAGCTCAGAAATGCCCAGACACCAGTAAGGTGTTTACGATTTGGAGTATGTCTGGTCCTAATGTGTAACACATTCTTTAAAAATTTTGCTAAGTAGTCTGTTGAGACTGCAAGTGGATGCTTTGAGATGACTAACTATATCAATAATAAATTAATTGCTAACAGTTGTGAACATTTTAACCACGATGTCTTTACAAGGGGATGGAGGTGGATTTGAATGTACTAATCATTGGTGGATATGAATGTACTAATCACATGTCTGATGATCTGGAAAGTAGTGATAAAAAAAGATGTAAACTCATTACATCTCTCAGTTGACTCAGTATCTCAAATCAAAGTGATTTGTCATTCTCTGAGAATTTGCCGTCCCATTCTTCCAAATCCCCATCAGAGAAACTCATAAAACTGTAAGATATTGTAGTTAATATTTAGAGAAGGACTGGCGCCCCCTCCAGGGTGTATTCCCGCCTTGCGCCCAATGATTCCAGGTAGGCTCTGGACCCATGGCGACCCTGAATTGGATAAGGGTTACAGATAATGAATGAATGAATGAATGAATGAATGATTTAAGCAGGTCAGAATAATGAGAAAGTATCTCTAAATATTGCTTTAGTTTCTCAAAATAATGAAATATTATCTCTAAATATTGATTTTGTATCTCAAAATATTGAGATAGTATCTCTAAATATTGATTTAGTATTTCAAAATAATGAGATAGTATCTCTAAATATTGATTTAGTATCTCAAAATAATGAGATAGTATCTCTAAATATTGATTTAGTATCTCAAAATAATGAGAAAGTATCTCTAAATATTGATTTAGTATCTCAAAATAATGAGAAAAACCTCTAAATATTGATTTAGTATCTCATAATAATGAGAAATATCTCTAAATGTTGATTTAGTATCTCAAAATAATGAGAAATATCTCTAAATATTGATTTAGTATCTCAAAATAATGAGAAATAATCTCTAAATATTGATTTAATATCTCAAAACAATAAGAAAGTATCTCTAAATATTGATTTAGTTTCTCAAAATAATGAGAAAGTATCTCTAAATATTGATTTAATATCTCAAAATAATGAGATAGTATCTCTAAAGATTGATTTAGTATTTCAAAATAATGAGATAGTATCTCTAAATATTGATTTAGTTTATCAAAATAATGAGATATTATCTCTAAATATTGATTTAGTTCTCAAAATAATGAGATAGTATTTCTAAATATTGATTTAGTTCTCAAAATAATGAGAAAGTATCTCTAAACATTGATTTAGTATCTCAAAATAATGAGAAATATCTCTAAATATTGATTTAGTATCTCAAAATAATGAGAAATATCTCTAAATGTTGATTTAGTATCTCAAAATAATGAGAAATATCTCTAAATATTGATTTAGTATCTCAAAATAATGAGAAATAATCTCTAAATATTGATTTAATATCTCAAAATAATGAGAAAATATCTCTAAATATTGATTTAGTTTCTCAAAATAATGAGAAAGTATCTCTAAATATTGATTTAGTATCTCAAAATAGTGAGAAATATCTCTAAATATTGATTTAGTATCTCAAAATAATGAGAAAGTATCTCTAAATATTGATTTAGTTTCTTAAAATAACGAGATAGCATCTCTAAATATTGATTTAGTATCTCAAAATAACAAGATATTATGTCTAAATATTGATTTAGTATCTCAAAATAACGAGATAGTATCTCTCAATATTGATTTAGTTTCTCAAAATAATAAGATATTATCTCTATATATATTGATTTAGTATCTCAAAATAATGAGATAGTATCTCTAAATATTGATTTAGTATCTCAAAATAAGGAGAAATATCTCTAAATATTGATTTAGTATCTCAAAATAATGAGAAATATCTCTAAATATTGATTTAGTATCTCAAAATAATGAGAAATATCTCTAAATGTTGATTTAGTATCTCAAATAATGAGAAATATCTCTAAATATTGATTTAGTATCTCAAAATAATGAGAAATAATCTCTAAATATTGATTTAATATCTCAAAATAATGAGAAAGTATCTCTAAATATTGATTTAGTATCTCAAAATAATGAGAAATATCTCTAAATATTGATTTAGTATCTCAAAATAATGAGAAAGTATCTCTAAATATTGATTTAGTTTCTCAAAATAATGAGATAGTATCTATAAATATTGATTTAGTATCTCAAAATAATGAGATAGTATCTCTAAATATTGATTAGTATCTCAAAATAATGAGAAAGCATCTGTAAATATTGATTTAGTATCTCAAAATAATGAGAAATATCTCTAAAATATTGATTTAGTATCTTAAAATGATGAGAAATATCTTTAAATATTGATTTAGTATCTCAAAATAATGAGAAAGTATCTCTAAATATTGATTTAGTATCTCAAAATAATGAGAACGTATATCAAAATAATGAGAACGTATCTCTAAATATTGATTTAATATATCAAAATAATGAGAAAGTATCTCTAAATATTGATTTAGTATCTCAAAATAATGAGAAATATCTCTAAATAATGATTTAGTATCTCAAAATAATGAAAAATATCTCTAAATATTGATTTAGTATCTCAAAATAATGAGAAAGTATCTCTAAATATTGATTTAGTTTCTCAAAATAATGAGAAAGTATCTCTAAATATTGATTTAGTATCTCAAAATAATGAGAAAGTATCTCTAAATATTGATTTAGTTTCTCAAAATAATGAGAAAGTATCTCTAAATATTGATTTAGTATCTCAAAATAATGAGATAGTATCTCTAAATATTGATTTAGTATCTCAAAATAATGAGATAGTATCTCTAAATATTGATTTAGTATCTCAAAATAATGAGATAGTATCTCTAAATATTGATTTAGTATCTCAAAATAATGAGAAAGCATCTCTAAATATTGATTTAGTATCTCAAAATAATGAGAAAGTATCTCTAAATATTGATTTAGTTTCTCAAAATAATGAGAAAGTATCTCTAAATATTGATTTAGTATCTCAAAATAATGAGATAGTATCTCTAAATATTGATTTAGTATCTCAAAATAATGAGAAATATCTCTAAATATTGATATAGTATCTCAAAATAATGAGAAATATCTCTAAATATTGATTTAGTATCTCAAAGTAATAAGAAAGTATCTCTAAATATATTGATTTAATATCTCAAAATAATGAGATAGTATCTCTAAATGTTGATTTAGTATCTCAAAATAATGAGATAGTATCTCTAATTTTTGATTTAGTATCTCAAAATAATGAGATAGGATCTTGAAATATTGAGAAAGCAACTTACAAAATAAATGCTTTTTTATTGATTGTATTTGGTAAAAATGGGCTTCTATTCTTTGTAGCATCCTGTAAAAATTTAAAACATTTATCAGAGCAATAAGTTTATTACTGTGTGAATGTGTTTAACCCTTTACACATCTGTCCTGGTGATAGTTCAGTATTATTTTAGGTGATCGTCCAGTCCCTGCTTTTAGAAGTTAATAAATACGTCTTTGTGTTAAATAAAGTGTGCTGTAGTTTTAACAACTTCATACAATCAGGAGAAACATCTGGAAACACACTGTGTTCTTCACTCGCTCACAACACAGACACTACTTCTTAGAAAAACTAATAATAATACTAATTATAAAATATATAACTACTACTAATAATAAAATATTAATTGTAATAAATTTAGGTGCCTAAGCATTTTGCACAGTACGGTGTCCTTTCTGAGAAATTATTATGTAATTAATCTCTATGTGATTGTTTAAACAGTTAACAGAGTTAGTTTATGTCTCTGATGAAAGATGATTCATCGTCGTCATTATCAGCGGCTTCACTTTGGATCGCAGAATAGTATTTGAGTAACGGTGTGATGTCATACTGAAACTGCTCTGTTAGTGCTGTCAAATAATTAACAAATGAATTCATTCACAATATTTGTGCAGTTAGTCACAAGTTACTTTAATTAAATTTAGTTTTATAACATTTGTTTGGTTTTAGTGAAGTCCTGTTTAAAACAACTGTTTAAAACAAGCAACACACACACCGCTTAGGAACACCGTTCCCTTACAGAGCAACACAGACTGACCGCTTAGAACATCGTTCCCTTACAGAGCAACACAGACTGACCGCTTAGGAACATCGTTCCCTTACAGAGCAACACAGACTGACCGTTTAGGAACACTGTTCCCTTACAGAGCGACACAGACTGACCGTTTAGGAACACTGTTCCCTTACAGAGCGACACAGACTGACTGTTTAGGAACATCGTTCCCTTACAGAGCAACACAGACTGACCGTTTAGGAACACCGTTCCCTTACAGAGCGACACAGACTGACCGTTTAGGAACACTGTTCCCTTACAGAGCAACACAGACTGACTGCTTAGGAAAACCGTTCCCTTACAGAGCAACACAGACTGACTGCTTAGGAACACTGTACCCTTACAAAGCAAAACACACTGACCGTTTAGGAACACTCCTCCCTTACAGAGCAACACAGACTGACCGTTTAGAAACACACTTCCCTTACAGAGCAACACAGACTGACCGTTTAGGAACACACTTCCCTTACAGAGCAACATAGACTGACCATTTAGGAACACCCTTCTCTTACAGAGCAACACAGGCTGACCGCTTAGGAACACTGCTCCCTTACAGAGCAACACAGACTGACTGCTTAGAAACACTGTACCCTTACAGAGCAACACAGACTGACCGTTTAGGAACACCCCTCCCTTACAGAGCAACACAGACTGACCGTTTAGAAACACACTTCCCTTACAGAGCAACACAGACTGACCGTTTAGGAACACACTTCCCTTACAGAGCAACATAGACTGACCATTTAGGAACACCCTTCTCTTACAGAGCAACACAGGCTGACCGCTTAGGAACACTGCTCCCTTACAGAGCAACACAGACTGACTGCTTAGAAACACTGTACCCTTACAGAGCAACACAGACTGACCGTTTAGGAACACACTTCCCTTACAGAGCAACATAGACTGACCATTTAGGAACACCCTTCTCTTACAGAGCAACACAGGCTGACCGCTTAGGAACACCGTTCCCTTACAGAGCAACATAGACTGACCATTTAGGAACACCGTTCCCTTACAGGGCAACACAGACTGACCACTCAGGAACACTGTTCCCTTACAGAGCAACACAGACTGACCGTTTTGGAACACTGCTCCCTTACAGAGCAACACAAATTGATCGCTCTGGAACACTGTTCCCTTACAAAGCAACTCAGACTGACCGCTTAGGAACACCCTTCCCTTACAGAGCAACACAGACTGACCGTTTAGGAAAACCATTCCCTTACAGAGCAACACAGACTGACTGTTTAGGAACACCGTACCCTTACAGAGCAACACAGACTGACCATTTAGGAACACCATTCCCTTACAGAGCAACACAGACTGATTGTTTAGGGACACCTTACCCTTACAGAGCAACACAGACTGACCGTTTAGGAACACACTTCCCTTACAGAGCAACATAGACTGACCATTTAGGAACACCCTTCTCTTACAGAGCAACACAGGCTGACCGCTTAGGAACACTGCTCCCTTACAGAGCAACACAGACTGACTGCTTAGAAACACTGTACCCTTACAGAGCAACACAGACTGACCGTTTAGGAACACCCCTCCCTTACAGAGCAACACAGACTGACCGTTTAGAAACACACTTCCCTTACAGAGCAACACAGACTGACCGTTTAGGAACACACTTCCCTTACAGAGCAACATAGACTGACCATTTAGGAACACCCTTCTCTTACAGAGCAACACAGGCTGACCGCTTAGGAACACTGCTCCCTTACAGAGCAACACAGACTGACTGCTTAGAAACACTGTACCCTTACAGAGCAACACAGACTGACCGTTTAGGAACACACTTCCCTTACAGAGCAACATAGACTGACCATTTAGGAACACCCTTCTCTTACAGAGCAACACAGGCTGACCGCTTAGGAACACCGTTCCCTTACAGAGCAACATAGACTGACCATTTAGGAACACCGTTCCCTTACAGGGCAACACAGACTGACCACTCAGGAACACTGTTCCCTTACAGAGCAACACAGACTGACCGTTTTGGAACACTGCTCCCTTACAGAGCAACACAAATTGATCGCTCTGGAACACTGTTCCCTTACAAAGCAACTCAGACTGACCGCTTAGGAACACCCTTTCCTTACAGAGCAACACAGACTGACCGTTTAGGAAAACCATTCCCTTACAGAGCAACACAGACTGACTGTTTAGGAACACCGTACCCTTACAGAGCAACACAGACTGACCATTTAGGAACACCATTCCCTTACAGAGCAACACAGACTGATTGTTTAGGGACACCTTTCCCTTACAGAGCAACACAAACTGACTGTTTGGGAACACCGTTCCCTTACAGAGCAACACAGACTGATTGTTTAGGGACACCTTACCCTTACAGAGCAACACAGACTGACTGTTTAGGAATACCGTTCCCTTACAGAACAACACAGACTGACCACTTAAGAGCACCGTTCTCTTATAGAGCAACACAGACTGACTATTTAGGAACACCGTTCCCTTACATAGCAACATAGACTGACCGTTTAGGAACACTGTTGCCTTACAGAGCAACATAGACTAACCATTTAGGAACACTGTTCCCTTACTGAGCAACATAGACTGACCGTTTAGGGACACCGTTCCCTTACAGAGCAACACAGACTGACCATTTAGGAACATCGTACCCTTACAGAGCAACACAAACTGACTGTTTAGGAACACCGTTCCCTTACAGAGCAACACAGACTGACCATTTAGGAACATCGTACCCTTACAGAGCAACACAAACTGACTGTTTAGGAACACCGTTCCCTTACAGAGCAACATAGACTAACCACTTAGGAACATTGTTCCCTTACTGAGCAACATAGACTGACCATATAGGAACACCGTTCTGATCGTGCTCCATTACATTACTGTTGAAGATGTGGGGGTGGGGTGTTAACATTCATTGTCACTACATGACTTCACTAATAATGGCTGTCAGTCATCAGCTCCTCACAGCTATGTTCCACATCATCTGCTCGTCTTGGACGGCTTTAGACGTGATGTTTTGGAAAGTTACTGAAATCAGCTGCAGCAGAGTGCGTTAACTGTCTGTTAATACCCTATTATTGCTTAACTTCAAAAGAAACATTCCAACTCACCTGCCGCTGTAAGATTAGACTGGGTGTGGTGGGTGGAGTCAAGCTAAATTTATCAGATTGTAAATGTCATTTAGGCTCGAATAGGGGGTTCTCAACAATATTTTTGAAAACATGTGTAGCCCAGCAACAGCGGCCATGTTTACCCAGCGGGTTGGTTCTGGGCAGAGCTTGGAGATGTCAACAGTCAGGTGTTTGGCCTGAAGTGTTTATTTGTAATGGCAGATAAACATACAACTGTCCATCATCTTTTGAGTGCTGAGGTAAACTAATGAATTTGAAGACAATTAACATGCCACGCCTTTTATCTGCACCTTCTAAAGAAACAATGCATCTCCTGAAACTGTTACCTTCCCAGAAACCGAGGATGGGTTCACTGGGTCTCAGGAATGAATCTGAGTCACGGCTCCAACTCTCTCGCACGTACAACACAGAGAGCAAGACTGTCAGGTAGCCGTGGGTGGGTCCTGACTAAGACTTTCTAGCAGCCAGGTTTCAGATATCAACTTTTCTTGCTTTATGCGTTTGTGCACTGAGAAGAGACACTGCTGCAGTTGTTGAGTGGAAATTTCGCCCGTTCACTGTCAAGCACAAACACACTGCGTCTATGAAGCCACGGCGGTTGTAGCATCCTTCTGCTGAAATAACCATGTACTCCACGGGAAAAGACGCCACTTAACGGTTGATTTACACTTCTGTATTCTGTATCCACACCTCACCGCGGATGTGCCGCTGTGTGTGTCTCTGTGTGTGAAGGAAAGGAGTTCATGCTCCTGTACTGCTTTGGTTCAACATAAACAATGTCCGTCCGACTGACCAATCACTGTCTGCAGTCTGTGTACCTAGGTTTCTGCAGAGAATGCACATCCAGCTGCGCCTACAGTGCAGGATCGGCGTAGAAGTATAAATTGGGCTAAAACAGCAGCATCTCTCTCTAAATTCCTAGTAATTGCCTCTACACCAGCTGTTTCTTCACATCTACGTAGGTCACCCGTGCAATGGGCTCCGGTACCCCTCGTCCCACTCCATAACAGGTGTCGCACTTTGTACCTTTCGCTGATAACCGTCTGAACGTTCCCGTTAATCATAGGCTCTGATTGCTTAACATCTTCTAACAAGCTGAAACCTGGACTCATCTGACCACCCGGGGTCGGCCCAGGTTAGGAGATCTTGGCAGGGCTTCTGATCAGGTGTTTAACTTTCCGCTTAACAAATAGAGTTTCGGGTTACATTTCCGTGCTGCTGTGGAATGTGTTGAGTGACAGCAGTTTCCAGAAAAGCTCCTGAGCCCATGTGGCAGTGTTTTTCTACAGTGGCCTGACTGGCACATTGCCCTACACACACTTTGGGCGACTGGGAACTGGTGGACGGTTGTTCCAGGTTGAAAGTATGCTGTGCATGTTTGGCTGCCACTTGTGTGTCGCCAGTGTGTGTGTGTGTGTGGATTGAATGTTGAACGGAGTGGTGTTCTGTGTTGATTGTAAAGATGGTGAAAGACCTCAGTGTGATCAGTGAGTGCTGATCCTTGTCTTTTTTCCAGAGACTGACCCTTGAGACTTTTATACCTTTTATATTCACCTGCTTATATTGCACCACGTCAAAATAGTGG
>NC_089813.1:2880200-2915841 GCF_029633855.1 Hoplias malabaricus | reverse complement strand
ACACACTCTATCAGATTGAAGAGTGCTTGGGTGCAAGGTTAACCTGGACGTGACCTGGAAGTCACGTAAGTGGATTTCACCTATTGTAGCGAAACACGTTGAAATAAATAGAATTTTGTACGTGAAAATTCATAGAAGCCTAGAAGCCTATCCCGAACCTTAACCCTGTCCCTAAAACTAAACCAATCGTAAACACATCCATAATCCCCCAGGGGGTCAGGAGAGAGAGATTCCTGCAGCAGGTTACAGCACTGTTTCTGTAACTCTTCTTCAGGTTCATTACAGAGAGTTTAAGTGGATTTAGTGAAACTGCGCCCCCCAGTGGATAACTACCATTCGTAACCAATGATATGGGCATCATAGTCGCAAAGTGTTACCAAGCAGTGACTTTAGCTCAACACACTTGTAGGAGAATGCTATCTGCCCAGTTGTGTTCTGACAGTGCGCAGACCCCGCCCCTCTGGCTTGCCCTGTGCTGGTGTAAAGAGTAGAGCGAGGGCAGTCGGAGTCTCTCAGCCCCGTGAACGTGCTCCGTGTTCTTAATTCACTCTCAGCCTCCAACGATGAAGCGCCTCATTTTTCAATATCATTAATTTTTGCTGGAACGGTGAAGCGGCGTGATGTCCTGTTCCGTATCGATCCTCCGTGCGCACGTTTAACCGCGTTCCCGACGTGAGATCACGTGGATTCATCGTCTTCCCTCAAACCAAAGCAAAAACATGTCATCAATTATTTTCAGCAGAAGGCACAAAGTCAATAACCCTTATTAATTACAGCTGATGTAAAATATAGAGGGAGTAATATGCTGAGACAGAGAACATTGACTCCACCCACCTCCTCCTCCTGAGAGAGAGAGAGAGAGAGAGAGAGAGAGAGAGAGAGATTGTGTAATACCCCAGTCCTCCAGAATTAAACAGAGGGATCCATCACAACAACGTCAACAACATCCACTGCTTCAGTAAACATCCAACCCACAAACTGACCTCTCTCTCTCTCTCTCTGCCTGCCTCCCTCCTCTCTCTCGTCCCCCACCTCCACTCTCTCTCTCTCTCTCTCTCTCTCTCTCTCTCTCTCTCTCTCTCACACACACACTCTGTCTGTCAGTATTTAGAGCTCTTTCAGTTTCTTACCAGTTGATGTTTCAGTCCAAATCAGAAGAGATCTCTGATACCCTGTGTTCTCCTTCTCTCGCTCTCTCCCTGTCTCTCTCTCTCTCTCTCTCTCTCTCTCTCTCTCTCTCTCTCTCTCTCTCTCTCTCTCTCTCTCTCTATCTTTGAGGGTCACCCGGAGGCCCGAGAGTGTCCATCACTATGATGGCTGTGTGTGTGTGTTTGTGTGTGTGTGTGTGATCCTGGAGGGGCAGCTGTCCTCCACACTTCTGTGATTTCCTCCAAGCCGAACTGAACTTTGCAGAAATGATGCTGTTCTCCCTGCTTTGGAAACGTCAGTCACATTCACTGCATTTCTTTAATTTTACCCATCATCCTCAACCCTGACTCTAATCCTACCCTGACTCTAACCCTACCCCTTGACTTGAAGCCTACCCTGATTCTAATCGCTGACTCTAACCTGCCCTGACTCTAACACCTGCCTCTAATTATACCCTGACTCTAACTCTAACCTCAGAACCTGCCCTGACTCTACCCCCGACTCTAACACCTGACTCTAACCCTGCCTCTACCCCTGACTCTAAACCTGTCTTGACTCTAACCCTGCCCTGACTCTAAACCTGCCCTGACTCCACCCTTGACTCTAACCCTGCCCTGACTCTAACCCCTAATTCTATTCACTGAGTCTAACCCTGCCCTGACTCTAAGCCCTGGCTCTAACCACTGACTCTAACCCTGCCCTGACTTTAACCCTAACTCTAACTCAAATTTTTCACGGGTGGGGGAAAAGGTACCAGGTTCAAACAGCGAGTAGAGTCGAGTAGTGTAGGTACCATGCAGTGGAATATCACCGTTAGTGACGGCAAAATAGCTACCACTCCTAATCAATCAAAACATAGACATTTTGGGAATATCTGGGCTGCTCATTTTTCCTGTACATGTATTCATTTTTGGAGATCTTGTTGGTCAGTTTCCATAGTGACTGATCCCTCACAGCAGCAGGGCAGTGCAAAGGAAGAGCAGAGACCAAAACAAGACAAAAACACACAGAGCACAAAAAAAGAAGGAAGTGTTTCTGGTTTCAGTAAATTTCAGGCTGTTTTTCTTTCTTTTTACCAAACTGCTCTGGTACTTTTTCGAGAGCTGGTTCTGTTTGGTGTTAAACATCTCTGAATGCATTAAATCAGCCGACAACCTTGTGCACTTAATCACACCTGGCCTTCTTTCAGGGGGTGAACGGGGGGACCGTGGTGTTCCTCCCGCTGAAGGTGAACAAGGGAAAACGGAGAGAAACGTCACAGAAGTAAATGATGTGAGACGTTTAGTAGCATTCAACTCCCATATTTCATTTTCTCTTTTCAAACAAGTGTATCACTTTGTGTACCTTTCCAGTGAAATTACTGCCAAGCAGCAGATTAAAGGCCTTTTGATAAATGGCTTCCCTTTTCAGACATGCCGGTCATGTTCGTAATTTCATTTCAGCTGCTGCGCCCTACTTGCTTTTTTTCGCCTCTTTCTCTCTCCCCGTCTCTATTTTTCTTACTCGCCGGCAAACATCCGCCCGCCCTTCTGAACGAGTCTCTCCAGAAATTAAACAGAGTCAGCCGAGCTCGGAGGAATGAATTAACGTGGTTAATGTGGTTTGGCTTTATGGCTTAGCCGGGGTCCCTTCGATTCTTGGGGGAAATACTGTTTTTTAAGAGCTTTATTTTGTTGTTTCTTGGTCCGAAACCATCAGCAGTGCAACCGTGTCTGGATCTGAGACGTTCTCATCTGCATCGCTCTGATTTCAGAGAGGGTTTGCCTCTGTTTTCTACGGTGCCTCTGTCTTAGAGTGAACATAGGGAACGTGGAATAATGTGTTGTCTTTGTTCTCTTAATCATCAAGTGAGAGGCCTGTGGAAGCTTCAGCATGTGTCACATGACACAGTTATTTACCTCAACACACTTGGAGGAGAACACAAACAGCCTGATTTGCGCATTGCATTGAGACATAAGGAAGAGGAAGGGCCACACCCACTGGACATGGCACAGCACTGTTACTAATCCCAACCCACAACTGATTGTGTTTAACCAATCAGCTTCAAGCTCCGCCCATGCAGACTTGGTGTCCAGTACGCTGTAGGTCTCTCTGCAGAACACATGACCACAGAGCTGTAGACTCCAGCCCTGTGTCTGAAACGGCTCCCTGTTCACTATTCCCTACATTACTCACTATATAGTGCACAGTTATAGGGAGCTGAGTTCTGGAGGGTACAGTATTATTTCAGACCCCTCTCTCATGTCTCTGTACGTATATAAGACCTGTTCTCCGTGTTGTCAGTTGTTGTATGTGCTTCTTAATCTTGGTCTGTTCTCGGTCTTAGACCTGCGTTAGTTTCTACGTTCTCCTCTGGCTCTGTTTATCTCTGTGTTGTTTCCAAGTTAGTTTCCGTCTCTTTCTCTTTAGTCGACTTTAGGTGACTGTCTGTGAGGAGTGTGGTGTGTTCTCCCTGTGTCTGTGTGGGTTTCCTCCCGGTGACTGTCTGTGAGGAGTGTGGTGTGTTCTCTCAGTGTCTGTGTGGGTTTCCTCCGGGTGACTGTCTGTGAGGAGTGTGGTGTGTTCTCTCTGTGTCTGCGTGGGTTTCCTCTGGGTGACTGTCTGTGAGGAGTGTGGTGTGTTCTCCCTGTGTCTGCGTGGGTTTCCTCCCGGTGACTGTCTGTGAGGAGTGTGGTGTGTTCTCTCAGTGTCTGTGTGGGTTTCCTCCGGGTGACTGTCTGTGAGGAGTGTGGTGTGTTCTCTCTGTGTCTGCGTGGGTTTCCTCTGGGTGACTGTCGGTGAGGAGTGTGGTGTGTTCTCCCTGTGTCTGCGTGGGTTTCCTCCCGGTGACTGTCTGTGAGGAGTGTGGTGTGTTCTCTCAGTGTCTGTGTGGGTTTCCTCCCGGTGACTGTCTGTGAGGAGTGTGGTGTGTTCTCTCAGTGTCTGCGTGGGTTTCCTCCGGGTGACTGTCTGTGAGGAGTGTGGTGTGTTCTCTCTGTGTCTGCGTGGGTTTCCTCCGGGTGACTGTCTGTGAGGAGTGTGGTGTGTTCTCTCTGTGTCTGCGTGGGTTTCCTCCAGGTGACTGTCTGTGAAGAGTGTGGTGTGTTCTCCCTGTGTCTGCGTGGGTTTCCTCCCGGTGACTGTCTGTGAGGAGTGTGGTGTGTTCTCTCAGTGTCTGTGTGGGTTTCCTCCCGGTGACTGTCTGTGAGGAGTGTGGTGTGTTCTCTCAGTGTCTGCGTGGGTTTCCTCCCGGTGACTGTCTGTGAGGAGTGTGGTGTGTTCTCTCAGTGTCTGTGTGGGTTTCCTCCGGGTGACTGTCTGTGAGGAGTGTGGTGTGTTCTCTCAGTGTCTGTGTGGGTTTCCTCCGGGTGCTCCGGTTTCCTCCCACACTCCAAAAACACACGTTGGTAGGTGGATTGACGATTCAAAAGTGTTCGTAGGTGTGAGTGTGTGAGTGAATGTGTGTGTGTGTCTGTGTTGCCCTGTGAAGGACTGGCGCCCCCTCCAGGGTGTATTCCCGCCTTGCACCCAATGATTCCAGGTAGGCTCTGGACCCACCGTGACCCTGAACTGGATAAGGGTTACAGATAATGAAGGAACTTTTCTCTTTATGAAACTCCTTTTGTCGCCTGTGATTTTGGCTCTTTGTGCTTTATTTACAACCACGAAGAGTTAATAATATAGTGTATAATACATACGATGAGAGTTCACAGATTTATAGTCAATTTAAACTGACCGTGACAGCTCCTGCCGTCGTGTCGTATACGAGCGAAAGAACTGGCGAAGCTTGAGTCTGCGATCTTTTTATTTGATCAATCATAGCACAAAACCAATCAAGCAACGTAAATGAATCATTAAATATTAAACAAAGTCACGCTGCCTCAAAACGCTTCCGTGAATCTGTTCTATGGATCTCCTCCTGAGTGTCGCCAACTGGAGGGGAACCGTCCGTGCTGTTTAAGAGGTCACATTCTGCGATGTTCTGTGTAATCACAGTTCCACAATTGATTAGTAAATGTCCCTCTCAGTGATGTGTAGTAGCAGAGGAGTGTTTCATCCTTCCATCCTCAGTCACTGCTGAAGACGGAGATGCGAGGAGAGGGGGCCGGAGGGAGCGAGGCAATCAGTGAGTGGATTGCTCTTGAGCGTAAGGTCAGAAAGTGCTCCATCGGTAATTAACGGAGGATTTAAAAGCCGTGCAGGGCAGCGGGGTCCTGGTGTCCAGAGAGTTTTGACATGTTCCGAGCAGCCCGCTGGACACAGAGCGTTAACCTGCGTCCCTCAGGCTTCGAGGTGTGAAGCTCAGATGTAAGTCTTTAAAAGCAGTAGTTATAAGATGGTGAATAGCGCCTATAAAGGGGAATGTTTTTCAAAGAGAGTGAGTGAGTTACATGAGGGAAGATTATGCCGTGGTCTTTTGAAGAGGTCCTTGGATCGGTGGCCGATGAAAGAATCCAGCGAGAGCTGGACGCTGCAACAAGGAAGGAACACACTCTACTGATCTGTCTGAACTGATGACGGAGCTGTGTTCAGTCCCAAACAACAACAACAACAACACGCCGATACACCATGAGTAAACAATGCTGCCATTGTTGTGGTTTCCAAAGCCTGCTGTTAACGTTAGAGACGCCTGATATATTTCGAGGGCTGAGCAGAGCTAATGGAAGAACTACCAGAGCACAGGTCCAAAAAAGCGAGTAGAGCCAAGCTGAGCCGTGTAGGTGCCATGCAGTGGAAAAACAATGTAAGACTGTGTTGGACAAAGACTTTAAGTCCTGGTAACTTTGCTGTGGGGCGGCATGGTGGCGCAGCAGGTAGTGTCGCAGTCACACAGCTCCAGGGGCCTGGAGGTTGTGGGTTTGATTCCCGCTCCGGGTGACTGACTGTGAGGAGTGTGGTGTGTTCTCCCTGTGTCTGCGTGGGTTTCCTCCGGGTGAATGTCTGTGAGGAGTGTGGCGTGTTCTCTCTGTGTCTGCGTGGGTTTCCTCCGGGTGAATGTCTGTGAGGAGTGTGGCGTGTTCTCTCTGTGTCTGCGTGGGTTTCCTCCGGGTGAATGTCTGTGAGGAGTGTGGCGTGTTCTCTCTGTGTCTGCGTGGGTTTCCTCCGGGTGACTGTCTGTGAGGAGTGTGGTGTGTTCTCCCTGTATCTGCGCGGGTTTCCTCCGGGTGAATGTCTGTGGGGAGTGTGGCGTGTTCTCTCTGTGTCTGCGTGGGTTTCCTCCGGGTGACTGTCTGTGAGGAGTGTGGTGTGTTCTCTATGTGTCTGTGTGGGTTTCCTCCGGGTGAATGTCTGTGAGGAGTGTGGTGTGTTCTACCTGTGTGTGCGTGGGTTTCCTCTGGGTGCTCCGGTTTCCTCCCACAGTCCAAAAACACACATTGGTAGGTGGATTGGCGACTCAAAAGTGTCCGTAGGTGTGAGTGAATGTGAGTGTGTGTTGCCCTGTGAAGGACTGGCGCCCCCTCCAGGGTGTATTCCCGCCTTGCGCCCAATGATTCCCGGTAGGCTCTGGACCCACCGCGACCCTGAACTGGATAAGGGTTACAGTTGTAATTTCTAAGACACACTTTACATCCCTGAGTGTAAGAGACCACTGTGAAACTCCTCCCCACTGCTTGAGGCTTTTCACATTTTTTTTTTTTTTCAAATTCCAATTTTCACAAATGTTCAATAATTAGACCATAATGCAATACCTTGGCGAACATTTCTTGGAGTAAAAAGAATAGTTAGGGTTACAAATGAGCTAGAGTTATTCCTTTATGGCTGATTGCATCCAATTTCGAGAGCGTCGTTCTCATAACGCAGTTAAAAGATAAAACACTTTCTAAAGAGTCCACTTTGAAAGCTTAGTAAAAACGCCTGTGCTGCTTTCATCTCGGCTCTCAAGTGTGTGTGTGTGTGTTAGCCTCCTGTTGTCTGCCAGACTCATCAACTGGACTCATCAGTCTCCTCAGCACTTTCCGACCGAGCCCAGATCAATGTTTGTGCTCGAGGCTCTGCTGCGGAGGATATGATAGCCTTCAGCAGCTGCTAGCATTAGCGGCCGGGGAGATTTTCCTCAATAAACGTCACCGCTGGCTGCTCTGGGAACAGCTCTGTACTTCACTTTAAGAGGTCTTATTCGGGGAAGTGATTGCTAAGGCTAATCCTAGATGAGCTTGAGGAAGCAGAATGGAGGAAGGGAAAGCCTTGGTATAGCCGGTATCCGGGAGTGTATATACCCTAGAGTCATTTCTGAGCTTCTATAGGTTGTGCGTCAGCTTGGGTATCTTCTCCACCGATGCAAATCTGAACGGTTTCAGAGACGACGCCGGCAGAGTGTTGTCTGGTGGTCTTTGGTTGAATTCTTGTTGTTTCCAGGAGGATATTTGAAATTTCCGGTTGTGTTCACTTCATCAAAGATGATTAGAGGTGGTAGGCAGCAGACACGAGGAGCACAGTCTTCTCCCGGTTGAAGATTGAGGATTCAGATTGTTCACCCAATCTGTATCTCTCCAAAACAATTTGGGATGTAATTTAGCTGCGAATCACAAATGCATCACATTCACACTTTCACTGATTGCGAGTGTAACACCCAGAAGCTTATGGCTTTGAAATAATAACAAGTTCTGGGTCTGTTTATTGACTCAGCACTCGTCTGCAACTCCATATTGTAAGTAGCTTTTCCGGTGTTCATCAACAACTCGTAAATGCCTCGTGTGAAAGATGTATACACTCTCGGAGATGGACCGACGCCAGTGCAGTTGTGCAGACGACAGTGGTGTAACTCGCTACACTAAACCAGCACTGATTCCTTTGGCTCGTATTTTCATTGCCCGATGTATTCATCACAACTGAACTCCCAAAGACAGGCTGAGCTCAGTGAAATTGTACATTTTGCTTCATTTCCTTACACGGTGTTTCTACTCTATGTTGATTGAAATAAACATGATATTGTACAGGTTTTTGTCGCTGAAAAACGTTTCTTGTTTAGTAACCTACAACACAGATAATCAACTTTCAAGAGATGTTCACGTGCTCCCAGTAGGGGGTGCATCTCATGGTGGGGTGCTGAATTTAGCGTAACACTGCTCTGGTGTGGGTGCACCTCCAATGCAGCTCCAATGCTGTTGTATTCTCGTGTTTGTATTTGCATTGCATTCTCCTTTAATGCTGTTGTGTTCTTTGTTATTATTTGTTTCTGTGCTGTGAATGTTGCTGTGATATGACCCAGTGGGCCACTGTAGTTTATGGATGTTTCACCCTAACACTAAAACTAACCCCAGCATGAAAAATCTGCCTTAAAACGACCCTAAAATAAACTCTAAACCTAACTCTTAAATATAATTGTAACTCTACGTTGGTTAGAAACAGCAGGTGTTTTGTACTTGTTTAATGCTGTTGTTAAAACTTACACATATTCATTTTAAATCTAACACCAAGCTTCAAAAGATCAGAGCTGTCTCAGTTTGGTGCTGGTTAAATGGGTACATAAGAGAGTTTGAATGTATTTAGTGAAACAGCGCCTCCAGTAGTTGGGCGCTCACTTATTGAATCGACAATTACACTGAAAGAACAAGTGCAAATTTTGTTGAAGCAAAGAATAAAAACTGACAAAGTGTATCTATAAATGAATAAGTAAAACACAGATGTTACACATTTCTGGGGGAATATTTTTTAAGTGAAACAAGTAAAACTTTAAAAATCTTGTTGGAGCAGAGCCCTGTTTCTCTGCAGTGAACTGAGAAATTCATGAATTTACAAGGACACTAGGCCAGTAGAAACGAAACATACTAAAGATGACAACGAACGCAGCAGGGCCTGAAGATAAAGGGGAGTTCTGATCTTAAGCTGGATGCCCCCAGTTATTCCTGCTCCTGTTGTGATCTAATCATCCTGACCTTTCTCTCTTCTCTGTGTCAGTTACAGACGGCCGGATCCTGGAGAGCCTGCAGCGATACACCTCTGCTCCCACTTACCTCCCTGTCAACTTCCAGCTTCTCAACACCGACTCATCCTTCTTCCTCAAGGAGGCGACGCAGGAATTCATGCGCAACTCCAGCCTCCTCTCCAGAACGGAACCCTTCTTCATCCACCAAGCCAGGAAGCCTCCGTCCCTCATTGCCAGCTATGGTACACTCTCTTTGGAGCAAGCTGTGCCTCTGGACCTCCTCCAGACTCCCGGGACTTTCGTGACCTCCTCGGATCTCTTCACCTTTAACTGGAATGTGCAGACTTTCATCCTCACGGAGAAGATCTACCTGGACAAGCCCAAGGTCCAGGTCCTTTTCTATGTATCTGGGAGAGACTGGGATGACTACACCACTGTGGACAAGCTTCCTTGCGTCCGTATGTTCGCCTTCCATGAGACGCAGGAAGTCCGCGGCAGCTGTAGGCTCCGGAGTGAGCTGGGAATCTGTGTGGCCGAGCTGGAGCCCCTTCCCGGATGGTATGCTCCTCCGAGTGTTGTTCCTGGACGCCAGAGAGGAACGGATTTGTCGAGCGGGACGTCCGTGGAGCTTTACTACTCCCTCCACGTGGTGGAAAGCGGCGAGTGTCTTGGTGAGGATTTGGGAGTCAGGCATTCTGCCCGAATGGAACAGGAAGGCTTATTTGGATCTGCCACATCTACGCCCAGGAAGAGGATCGGAAGCGTGAGGCTTTTCAGGATGCTGGCTGTCCCGGATTTGTCCGAGCAACGTCTGGATGGGAATTTTGCAGTGCTTGTGCCCTCAGCGCCAGTCCGACCGAGGGATAGCGTGTCGGCTTATGTTGCAGCTTCGCCCTATTCTCCTGTGGAAATGTTCACTCTGAGGTAAGACCGGGTTCAGTTCAAATATTTGGCAGGGTTTTGTTTGTGCTGAGGTCTTGAAAATCACAGAACAGGAAGATACTGCGGTTGTTTGTAGAGTTTCTCATTAGTTTGCCTCATCTTTGATCGTTTGAGACATTTGCCACAGAAGATGGCGGCTTAATACTCTATGTAGTGTGCTAGTGTGTGGCTTGTGATAAAGCAGTAGTAACTCAGTGAGAATCACAGATGTTTAAACGTTAGCTTTTGATAATGTTTACTAAGGTCTCCTCAGTCTTTGAAGTGAGCAAATCTCCTTTCTCACGTCTGTCTCTGTCATTTACTCAACAAGGCATGTGTGAAACAAGCTGAAACTTTTTCAAGTTTCTCAAGACCCAGAAATCCACTGGGTGGAGTCTGACCACTTCCAGCTCCGCCCATTACGGCTAAGGCCTTAGGTTTAGTGCTTGGTTGTCTTTTCCTCTTATTGTACTACAGTAAACCCATGGCTCTGTATTAACCAAGCTCTGCCAGATCGTTTGCCCCACCTCTTAGTGTCACAGTCCAATCAGCGTTTTATTCAGTACAGTCCCACCTTTTTTCTGTACAATGGTGGAAAATCGCCCCAGACTCCTCTCATAAACTCTCATGTTAAGCTCTTTTTTTAGAGCTGCAGAGCCTTCAGTTCATTCTCAGTGGGTTCTGGGAGGGCTCACCCCTAACGTACTTTCATCACAGACAAGGTGAGGCATGTTCCAAACTGCCCCCTACTCTATTCCCTATGTTGCTCACTATGTAGTGAAGTATATAGTGAATAGGGCACTGATTAATTTTGGGCACAACCCTGTACAGATACCCGGAGCAGCCCGAGCCGTGTAGAGAGAGCAGCTAGCGATCTGGTCTTCTGTAAACGTCACAGTACTCTTTATTCTGGAACCCTGGTAACTAAAAAAATAAATAAAAATCTGAAGACTGTGGAGTGAGAAATGTGTAGAAGTTTATATGAGTCGTGATAAAGCTGGCCTCTCTTCAAAATATCTGTGAGGACGCCTCAATGACAGTTTATTTGGTTATGACCAAAGCTGAGTGTTGATTCGCTATAGAGGCAAAGTAACTTTATTAAATAAGACTTTTATAATGATCTCCTGGATAAAGCTCACCACAAACACTGTACAGTGTCTAGATAAAGAGAAGGCTTTATGAATCTAAAGGTTACTGGTGGTATTTCTATATGAGGTGACCACAAAAATAAAACTCCTCAACGTTAGATGACGCTGTCAGGTTAGATTCCTGATTCATTTGTACAGTGCCATGTGCCTGTTGTCTAGATGGCTACTGAACAAGCCGTCATCACAACCACTCCTGGTTCTGTAGAGCTGGCCTTCTCTGAAACGTCCCAACAGAAGCTTCTGGAAACCGGGAAACCGGTGATTAAAGACGTCACAGAAAGAACTTTTTGTTTATGGACTTTAAAAAACAGAGTTTGGAAAGATATTGACACTTTTTTCATTTTTACCGCTTGTCTTCTCTGACCACTTCACCTCAGAGCTGTTGACGTTGGGCACATCGGCTTTTCCCCACAAGATTGAGGCGTTTCCTTGGCGGTCCACCACAATCATTACGTATCGTTTTCGGATCAGCGGAGAGACCTTTCCGTCCTCGGCTTTCTGAGGACTTTCTGTTGGCGCTGGGTGCTCGGGCTCCTTCACTTGGACTTTGTATTTGCTTGATTTAGCACAGCTTTTTTTTTTTATTTACCTTGGCGGGGAAAAGAGTGTCTTCATCTCCCAGAGAAAATATCACTGAGCCCGGCTGAGTCGGTGGGCATTAATTAGAATTTGCAGATGCAGCTAAGTGATTTAGGTAATTAACACACAATGCAAATGAGGATGTCATCAATTAGAATGCGCCTCCATTAGCGTAATGACTGCGAGCTCCTCCGATCGTAATCACGGCGGGTGAGAACATTTATAAACCATAAGAGACGGCGACGTGACAAGAGGTCAAGCCAATTTGTCAGCCCTCCTAAAGGGAGGGAAGCTAATGTGCAGTGATGTAGCAGAAGGAGATGCTAGCATGCTAATGAAAATGAAAGCTGACTGCAATGACTAACGAGCTGAGGAGACCTTCGCTGACCCGGGGCAAGCGCTCGGCTTCTGGGGAAGTTGGTGCCGTTTGGGAATCTGTTGTTCACTCTCGGGAATTCATTACAGTCTCGTTTCTTCACTCGTCCTCATCGTTCACACGAAGCTGGAGGTCTGTTTCACAACCAATAATCGCATTATTCGCCCAATCGCCACACGATAAACGCTTGGTTTACACCATTTTATGTAAATGATCAGGAATGAAATGGTTGCATTAGGGCTTCATTGGCATCTTTTTAATCACACAGGACCGAGGCAGGGTCAGGTGACTTCAGGAGATGTGTGCATTAGAGCTAATAAGGGTTTAATAACTCGCTAATATATCAAGACGTTTCATATTTCAATGTAGAAGTTGTCATCGCTAATTAGAGCCTGAAACGCACTAAACGGTTTTTAAATGAGTTAATTTGCATCATTAATTCAGTCTCTATTTATGGTATTTTTATTGTAAATAAAACGGGGCTCCTGCCGTTTCCAGAGCTGGGTCTTCAGCTGACGGAGGATAATTTCACACACTCACCCTGTCACTTACACACACACACACACGCACACACTCACCCTGTCACTTACACACACACTCATCTTGTCACTTACACACACACACACACACACACACACACACCTGTGGATAATTTCACACACTCACCCTGTCACTTACACTCACACACACACACACACACACACCTGTGGATAATTTCACACACTCACCCTGTCACTTACACACACACACTCACAGACACGTGGATAATTTCACACACTCACCCTGTCATTTACACACACACACACACCTGTGGATAATTTCACACACTCACACTGTCACTTACACACACACTCACAGACACATGGATAATTTCACACACTCACCCTGTCACTTACACACACACACACAGACACGTGGATAATTTCACACACTCACCCTGTCACTTACACACACACACACACACACACACACACTCACAGACACGTGGATAATTTCACACACTCACCCTGTCACTTACACACACACACACACACACCTGTGGATAATTTCACACACTCACCCTGTCACTTACACACACACTCACAGACACGTGGATAATTTCACACACTCACCCTGTCACTTACACACACACACACACACACACACACACTCACAGACACGTGGATAATTTCACACACTCACCCTGTCACTTACACTCACACACACACATACACACGCACGCACACACTCATCCTATCACTTACACACACACTCACAGACACGTGGATAATTTCACACACTCACCCTGTCACTTACACTCACACACACACATACACACGCACGCACACACTCATCCTATCACTTACACACACACTCACAGACACGTGGATAATTTCACACACTCACCCTGTCACTTACACACACTCTTACACACACCTGTGTATAATTTCACACACTCCTCCAGTCACTTACACACACACACACACACTCACCCAGTCACTCTCGCACACAAACACACTCACACCTGTTTACAGTTTCACACACTCACCAGTCACTCACACACTCATGTGGAACATTTCATACACTCACCCAGTCAGTCACACACTCACCCACCCACACACACACACACACACACACACACACACTCAACTGTAGACAATTTCACCCAGTCACTCACTAAAGTAAATCCATATTAAGTAAAAGTGTATTATGGACATCAGACTGTATGAATGGGCGGAGCTAAAGTGCTGTAGGCGGATATACACCAATCAGACATTGACCCGGGGGTGGGCAATACACCTATGGTCTGGTTACAGCGCCCGCTGCTGAGGGGGAGTTATATTAGGCCGAGACAGAAGGGTTGGAGCGTCTCAGAACCCAGGCGCTGTGTGGCGCTCCCAGTGTGCAGTGGTTAGAAATGTTCAAAAGTGGTCCCAGGAAGGACTAACAGATGTGTGTGTGGTGCGAAAGGGTCAGGGTGAGCCCACAGCTCCCCCCCACAGCACGCCCTCTTCCAACACCACCCACAGTGACCGGGCTGTTGAGGCATTTTGTATTTTGTGTTTATGGGGAAGAGAGGGAGGGAAATGTAGTGTCTGGACATCATCCAAAGCCTCTTTGTCAAGGCCAGCTCCACAGCTGAGAGATGCAGATAGGGCTGGAGCTGTGGGCTTGTGTAACAAATGCTGCCAGGTGTGTGTGTGTGTGTGGTCTAAAAAGCCCTCGTGACCACTGCTGAAATGACTCTGATCTTTTCAAGTACAACATAATTATAGTTGGCTGTCGCTGGCTTTCTAAAGAGTGTCTGTCCACACGAGCGAAAGATCTCCGCAGATTAGCGCGGCTCTAGCGAAGACCTTTATCCGCCGTCCAGAGGCGCTCCCAGGAACCTGCGCAGGTCCAAGTCCTTTTACGTAAGTCAGACAGGACTCTTTCCATCAAACGAAGCGGTTTGGTTCAAGATCCTTGAAAGCTTTTCCACTTGATTTGATGTGAACCAAGGATACGTCACCAGCGGGGGGCGCTGTGGGGGCGGGGTTCCGGCATCACTGTGTGACTTTCTGTGAGGAGTGTGGTGTGTTCTCCCTGTGTCTGCGTGGGTTTCCTCCGGGTGATTGTCTGTGAGGAGTGTGGTGTGTTCTCCCTGTGTCTGCGTGGGTTTCCTCCGGGTGACTGTCTGTGAGGAGTGTGGTGTGTTCTCCCTGTGTCTGCGTGGGTTTCCTCCGGGTGACTGTCTGTGAGGAGTGTGGTGTGTTCTCCCTGTGTCTGCGCGGGTTTCCTCCGGGTGACTGTCTGTGAGGAGTGTGGTGTGTTCTCCCTGTGTCTGCGTGGGTTTCCTCCGGGTGACTGTCTGTGAGGAGTGTGGTGTGTTCTCCCTGTGTCTGCGTGGGTTTCCTCCGGGTGACTGTCTGTGAGGAGTGTGGTGTGTTCTCCCTGTGTCTGCGTGGGTTTCCTCCGGGTGACTGTCTGTGAGGAGTGTGGTGTGTTCTCCCTGTGTTTGTGTGAGTTTCCTCCGGGTGACTGTCTGTGAGGAGTGTGGTGTGTTCTCCCTGTGTCTGTGTGAGTTTCCTCCGGGTGATTGTCTGTGAGGAGTGTGGTGTGTTCTCCCTGTGTCTGCGTGGGTTTCCTCCGGGTGACTGTCTGTGAGGAGTGTGGTGTGTTCTCCCTGTGTCTGCGTGGGTTTCCTCCGGGTGATTGTCTGTGAGGAGTGTGGTGTGTTCTCCCTGTGTCTGCGTGGGTTTCCTCCGGGTGACTGTCTGTGAGGAGTGTGGTGTGTTCTCCCTGTGTCTGCGTGGGTTTCCTCCGGGTGACTGTCTGTGAGGAGTGTGGTGTGTTCTCCCTGTGTCTGCGTGGGTTTCCTCCGGGTGATTGTCTGTGAGGAGTGTGGTGTGTTCTCCCTGTGTCTGCGTGGGTTTCCTCCGGGTGACTGTCTGTGAGGAGTGTGGTGTGTTCTCCCTGTGTCTGCGTGGGTTTCCTCCGGGTGATTGTCTGTGAGGAGTGTGGTGTGTTCTCCCTGTGTCTGCGTGGGTTTCCTCCGGGTGACTGTCTGTGAGGAGTGTGGTGTGTTCTCCCTGTGTCTGCGTGGGTTTCCTCCGGGTGCTCCCGTTTCCTCCCACAGTCCAAAAACACACGTTGGTGGGTGGATTGGTGACTCTAAAGTGTCCGTAGGTGTGAGTGTGTCTGTGTTGCCCTCCAGGGTTTATTCTCGCCTTGCGCCCGATGATTCCAGGTAGGCTCTGATCCCACCGCGATCCTGAACTGGATAAGGGTTACAGATAATGAATGAATAGTCACTTAAAGTGGAAATGTCTCTAAACTCGGTAGACAGCTAACTGCATTAGCGACAGTGCTACAAAACTAAACAACTCCAGTTACAAATGAGTTTCTGTGGGAATTCAAACAGTGAATAAGATCTTACAGATGAGAACAGTCGCTGTTCTTCTCAAACACACCCTTCCACCATAAAGTAAACAAACCAGAGAGGTGCAGTTCCCTTTAAGCTCTTATTGTTAAACTGTTTTTAATAGATGCACAGTTTTGTCTCTGTTTGTGGCAAACAGAAAGCAGCTGTTCCCCTCTAAACTCTGTGTGCCCGTGTACAACAAAAGACTGGACTCACCCCTGCTGTGAATCGGTTCCAAGTCAAACATCGAGTCGGAAAAGGATGTGATAAGTAATCGGATCTGACTGGGAATTCTGTTCAGCAAGTAGTGCTCTCGCACCAAACGGATTAAACAATTCCGTCCCTCTACTCAGGTCCGAACAGCATTAGCTCTCTATCAGACATCCACAAAGAGGTAATTTAATCGGGTCCGAGTCAATTCACGTCCGAGTCCTGGGCCAGTCTCTAGTGCTTTCTGACCAATCAGATTCCGGTGTCCATTTTCCCTGCTCAGTGCGAGGGCTGTTATCTGGAATCAATGAACGCAAGTTGACGTATAACAATGAAATATGATGCGTCCAGTGACACAGTAACCGACCGGCTTATGTTTAATGATGAAATATCGTGTGTTAAACGCCGGGAGAAAGGCCACTCGCGGGGCCAGTTTCTAAAGGATTAATATCACTTTAGAGAGCTAAAGACCTGCGGACAAGATCCATGAATTACAGCAGCGAGACCGGACGGCGGATCAATCGGCCGATGTTACAGAGCTGGACAAGGTGCGACCGGAGAGGAAAACGGCTGCGGGGGGTTTAATAAATACTGCAGCACGGCATATTGTTTATTATTCCTTATCATGCTACCAGCCTCAAATACACTGACACTGCAGTATGCAAATGAGCCTCTGACCAATCTCTGAATGTTTAATGGTGTGTGGTGAGATCCAGAGACTTTTAAACATGGTCAAGATTTGAGGGATTTACACAAAACTGTGAAATCTTGCAAAGAAAAGTCTTAAAGCTAATGTTTATTATGTTTTTTTTTTATTATTGTTTTCAGTATACTACAACAAGTCAAGTCATAAATATTCATTCATTCATTGTCTGTAACTCTTATCCGATTCAGGGTCTCGGTGGGTCCGGAGCCTACCCAGAATTATTGGGCGTAAGGTGGAACACACCCTGGAGGGGGCGCCAGTCCTTCAGTTATTAACATTTACAGTAATATTTTCATAAAAAATAATTGTTAGAGCAAAGTCTTCAGTTCGGAGCATGAATGTCAAACTTAACCCTACAGTAATGCTAACTTCTGCTAGCACTCCTATGGGATTTCTAATATTATGTTAGCACCAAAATAATGAGGTATGTTAATATTTGTTATTGTGTTGTAGATTAAACAAAAAAATGTACTTAAAAAATACCAAAACGGTTCAGATGTTGACATCCTAAACTGAGAGAGATTGAGATTTCTTTGATACATACTCCTGCTCTCACTAAAACTAATGCTAAAACTCTTGCTAAAACCCTGGCTGAAACTCTTGCTATAACTCTGGCTAAAACTCTCACTAATACTCTCGCTAAAACTCTGGCTAAACCTCTTGCTAAAACTCTCGCTAAAGCTCTCGCTAAAACTATGTCTAAAATTCTGGCTAAAACTCTCGCTAAAACTATGTATAAAACTCTTGCTAAAACTCTCACTAATACTCTCGCTAAACCTCTCGCTAAACCTCTCGCTAAAACTCTGGCTAAACCTCTTGCTAAAACTCTCGCTAAAGCTCTCGCTAAAACTATGTCTAAAACTCTTGCTAAAACTCTGGCTAGAACTCTCGCTAAAGCTCTCGCTAAAACTATGTATAAAACTCTTGCTAAAACTCTTGCTAAAACTCTCACTAATACTCTTGCTAAAACTCTTGCTAAAACTATGGCTAAAACTCTCGCTAAAACTATGACAAAAACTCTTGCTAAAACTCTCGCTAAAACTCTTGATAAAAATCTGGCTAAAACTATGGCTAAAACTCTCGCTAAAACTTGGCTAGAGTGGAATATTTTTCAATGTTTCTGCTGCTTCCTTTTCCATTATTTTCTGTTGATATTTCAAAGACGGCTCCGCTAGCCTCTCCTCCAAATCTGCTTTCTAATTATCGCGTCGTGCTGTGTGGAAAACCGTTTGAAACGCCTGGCTTCATTCGGGTCGTGGAACGCTTCCTGTGGCTCACTTCAAATATAAACAGCCGTCGCCCGCTGCCCCGAGTAAACACTGCGCTGCTCCTGCTGGATTAGGGCTGCTCTTCTGCAGCTGCTGCTTATCTGCTCAGGCAGACATGCGCTTACACACACTAACACACCCCCAAACACACTCTCACACACAAACACATGCTAACACACACCCCCAAACACACTCACACACCCTCAAACACACTCTCACACACAAACACACACTAACACACACCCCCGAACACACTCACACACCCTCAAACACACTCTCACACACAAACACATGCTAACACACACCGCCAAACACACTCACACACCCTCAAACACACTCACACACCCTGAAACACACTCTCACACACAAACACATGCTAACACACACCGTCAAACACACTCACACACCCTCAAACACACTCACACACCCTCAAACACACTCTCACACGCCCAAACACACTCACACACGCTAACACACCCCCCCAAACACACTCTCACACACAAACACACGCTAACACACTCACACACCCCCGAACACACTCACACACGCCCAAACACACTCACACACGCTAACACACACCCCCAAACACACTCTCACACACAAACACACGCTAACACACTCACACACTCCCAAACACACACCCCCAAACACACTCACACACACAAACACATGCTCACACACACCTTCTGTTGTTTCCCTGCACTTTGGCAGGTCCAGTGTGTCTCTAAAAAGGACCCTGGGTTCGATGGCGTAGATGTTTTTTGGTAAATGTGCTACAAATAGCCCCTGTGTGAACTGTAATGGGGTGTGTTTACTCATAGACCACTGTCTGAATCCTGGGCCACCTCTGTCCAGACCACAGCACCAACAGATCACCCAGGATTTATGGGCCCTTCACTTTAAAGTGCAGCTACAACACTATGATCTTCCTGTGTCCACTCTCTGTCCACTCTGTGAGACACTCCTCCCTCGTTGGTCCACCTTGTAGATGTAGAGTCAGAGACAGTAGCTCATCTGTCACTGCACAGTGTGTGTCGCTCGTCCTCTAGTCCTTCATCAGTGACACAGGACGCTGTCGGCTGGATGTTTTTGGTCGGTGGACTGTTCTCAGTGCAGACACTGAGGGGTTTAAAAACTCCAGCAGCACTGCTGTGTCTGATCCACTCTACACCAGCACAACACACACTAACACACCACCACCACGTCAGTGTCACTGCAGCGCTGAGAATGATCCTCTGTGGGGGTTCCTGTGGTGAAAGGGGGCTAATAAAGTATGCAGAGCAATGGGCACGCTAAAGATTGCTCCTGATTGGTTAATCAGGTGATGTTATAGACTCAGGAGCAAAATAAAAGTCCTGATGAGCTGCGGTGAAGTCTGAGACGCCGGTGTGCGGCGGCGCTGTTGAAACAGGAGATCAGACCCGGGTCGTATCGACCCCTCGCTCCCGTAATCTTTCTCTATTGAGCGCGGGGGGCTTTCTTTCACTGTCTTTTTGTGTGTGCTCTCTCTCTCTCTCTCTCTGATTATACTCACACTCAGTAGCGCCCATTTTTCCAACGGCAGGTCCTTTCTTGTTTCTCTCTTCCTCGAGTGTAGATCGATAGCTAAATCTTCCATCCCTTCAACTCTCTCTCGTTTCCCTCTGTTTTTCTCGGTCTCTAACCTATTCCCTTTGTTCCAGTCTGTAATAATATTTCCCTCTGTTGCTCTCACACCATCTATCTATCTATCTATCTATCTATCTATCTATCTATCTATCTATCTATCTATCTATCTATCTATCTCAAGTTTCTGTCCATATCCTGTGATGTTTGTATTACTGTCTTTGTGGGGACTGCCACCTATGTGATTGTAGCTCTCTCTCTCTCTCTCTCTCTCTCTCTCTCTCTCTCTCTCTCTCAATATTGCTCCTCTCTCTCTCTCTCTCTCAATATTGCTCCTCTCTCTCTCTCAATATTGCTCTTCTCTCTCTCTCTCTCAATATTGCTCTCCTCTCTCTCTCTCCCTCTTTCCTCTTTTTCTCTCTCTCTCTCTCTCTCTCTCTCTCTCTCTCTCTCACTCTTTCTCTCTCTCTCTTTCCTCTTTCTCTGTATCTCTCACTCTCAATCTGTATCTCTTTCTTTATCTCTCTCTCTCTCTCTTCTCTTTCTCTGTATCTCTCTCTCTCTCTTCTCTTTCTTTACCTCTCTCTCTCTCTCTCTCTCTCTCTCTTCTCTTTCTCTGTATCTCTCTCTCTCAATCTGTATCTCTTTCTTTATCTCTCTCTCTTCTCTTTCTCTGTATCTCTCTCTCTCTCAATCTGTATCTCTTTCTTTATCTCTCTCTCTCTCTCTCTCTCTCTTCTCTTTCTCTGTATCTCTCTCTCTCTCAATCTGTATCTCTTTCTTTATCTCTCTCTCTCTCTCTCTGTCCCCTGCTCCCCCGCTAATAATAATGGATTATTACGAGCCCCCAGTTCCCAATAAACAGAAGACAGCAGTGTGTTTACCACAGTGTTACATCACTCCTCTTTATCAGCGTTCGGCTCGTTTTCCTGCGACAGCAGACTGCGCTGGGCCTTCATTTGTGCGTGAGCTGCGTGTCCTTTACCCTCTCTCACACAGAGGAGTCCTGAATCTGTGAGGAAATCTCTCCTCTCCCTGCAGCCACATGTTGCACGTGAACAGCTGGATCTTTCCCAGAACGAGACGAGACGAGACGAGACGGTCCACTCTGGGCTCTGCTCTGATTTATTCCTCAGTAACAAACCTGTGTGGGTTTAACACCTCGTGAACACCGGAGGACTCTTGGAAGCAGGGCTCCCTGCTCTCCTTCAGGTAGTGTGCAGGAGAGGACAGAAGTTGGGAAAATGGAAGTAACCTGTGCTCATTTGCATAATTTGTTTCCAGCGGTGGCTGTGATGCGGTAATTAGGACGGTTACAAGTCATTGGTGATTCAGCACACCCCCGAATTAAAGATGGTTTTATATGTAAATGAGACTGTGGGCAAACGACAGGGATCTGATATCCTCAGAGAGAGAGAGAGAGAGAGAGAGAGAGAGAGAGAGAGAGAGAGAGAGGGAGAGAGGAAAGAGAGAGAGAGAGCGAGAGAGCGAGATAGAGGGAGAGAGGAAAGAGAGAGAGAGAGAGAGAGAGAGGAAGATAGGAAAGAGAGAGAGGGAGAGAGGAAAGAGAGAGAGGGAGAGAGGAAAGAGAGAGAGAGAGAGAGAGAGAGCGAGAGAGCGAGATAGAGAGAGAGAGGGAGAGAGGAAAGAGAGAGAGAGAGAGAGAGGAAGATAGGAAAGAGAGAGAGGGAGAGAGGAAAGAGAGAGAGGGAGAGAGAGAGAGAGAAACAGAGAAGGAGAGAGAGAGAGAGAAGGAGAGAGAAAGAGAGAGAGAGACAGAAGGAGAGAGACAGAGAGAAGCAAAGTGAGAGAAACCTAAAGAGAGAGAGGAAGAAGGAAAGAAAGAGTGAGATGAGTAAGAAGAGAGGAGATGAAGAGGAAGAGAGAGGGAAGGACAGAAAGTGAGGGGGTCAATGGGGAGAGAAAAGAAAGAGGTGAAAAGAAGAGAGAGAGAGAGAGAGAAGTAGAAGAAAGAGAGAGAGACATACAGAGAGAGTAGCTGTGTAATCACGAGCCTGTTGTTTTCCTCAGGTTAGTGGAAGTGGACCGGGTCGGTGTGCACTTGGTAGTGGACTGAACTGGAATAGACATCATTTCACTGTGTAATGAGGACGATTGTGTTTTATTAATTGTTTATTAGCGGTATTGTATTATAAAGCCTGTATTTCTGGAGGCAGTTGTGTGTGTGTGTGTGTGTGTGTGTGTGTGTGTGGGGGGGGTCCATCGTGTGGCTGTTATTATTGGTCGGATCTGTTTGAGGAGGTCGAGTGAAAGTCGTTAAAGCTGTAGCTGGAAGTTGCAAATCAGAGTGTTTTTGAAGTGGAAATAGGAGCAGTGTGTGTGTGTGTGTGTGTATATGTGTGTGTGTGTGCATGTGTGTGTGCGCATGCTGGCAGAAGAAATCAAATGTTTATTGTTCCCTCTGTCGCTATTTGTTTTATTCGCCCCCCCACCAAGAACAATCTACTGAGCATTTGGAAGCTGAGCGGTGGAGCGAGGATCTCTCGTCTGTTTCTAATGAGAGAGAGAGACAGAGAGAGAGAGAGAGGGAGGAGAGAGGGGAGAGAGATGGAGAGAGAGAGAGAGAGAGAGAGAGAGAGAGAGAGAGAGAGAAGGGGAGAGAGAGCAGAGAGAGAGAGACAAGGGGAGAGAGAGAGACGGGGAGAGAGAGAGAGAGATAGGAGAGAGAGATGGAGGAGAGAGAGAGAGACAGAGAGGTTGAGAGAGAGAGAGAGACAGAGAGAGAGAGAGAGACAGAGAGAGAGAGAGAGAAGGGGAGAGAGAGCAGAGAGAGAGAAGGGGAGAGAGAGCAGAGAGACAGGGAGAGAGAGAGAGAGAGACAGGGAGAGAGAGAGAGAGATAGGGGGAGAGAGATGGAGGAGAGAGAGAGAGAGACAGAGAGAGGGGGGAGAGAGATGGAGTAGAGAGAGAGGGGGGAAAGAGAGAGACAGAGAGAGAGAGAAGGGGAGAGAGCAGAGACGGGGAGAGAGAGAGAGAGAGATAGGGGGAGAGAGAGAGAAGGGGAGAGAGCAAGAGAGAGAGAGAGAGAAGGGGAGAGAGCAGAGACGGGGAGAGAGAGAGAGATAGGGGGAGAGAGATGGAGGGAGAGAGAGAGAGACAGAGAGAGGGGGGAGAGAGAGAGAGATGGAGTAGAGACGAGAGAGAGAGAGAGAGAGAAGGGGAGAAATAGAGAGAGAGAGAGAAGGAGAGAGAGAGACGGGGAGAGAGAGAGAAGGGGAGAGAGCAGAGAGAGAGAGAGAGAGAGACAAGGGGGAGAGAGAGAGGGGGGAGAGAGAGAGAGATAGGGGGAGAGAGATGGAGGAGAGAGAGAGAGACAGAGAGAGGGGGGAGAGAGAGAGATAGGGGGAGAGAGATGGAGGAGAGAGAGAGAGACAGAGAGAGGGGGGAGAGAGAGAGAGATAGGGGGAGAGAGATGGAGGACAGAGAGAGAGACAGAGAGAGACAGAGAGAGAGAGATGGAGTAGAGAGAGAGACAGAGAGAGAGAGAGAGAAGGGGAGAAATAGAGAGAGAGAGAGAAGGAGAGAAGGAGAGAGAGAAGGGGAGAGAGCAGAGAGAGAGAGAGACAAGGGGGGAGAGAGAGAGAGATAGGGGGAGAGAGATGGAGGAGAGAGAAACAGAGAGAGGGGGGAGAGAGAGAGAGATGGAGTAGAGAGAGAGACAGAGAGAGAGAGAGAGAGAAGGGGGGAGAGAGAGGGGGGAAAGAGAGAGAGAAAAAGAGGGACAGAGTGAAAGAGGAGAGAGATGCTGTAATAGAGAGAGAGAGAGAGAGAGAGAGAGAGAGAAAGAGAGAGAGAAAAGGAGAGGGACAGAGTGAAAGAGGAGAGAGATGCTGTAATAGAGAGAGAGAGAGGGGAGAGAGAGAGAGAGATGGAGGAGAGAGAGAGAGAGAGAGAGAGAGAGAAAGAAAGAGAGAGAAAAGGAGAGGGACAGAGTGAAAGAGGAGAGAGATGCTGTAATAGAGAGAGTGAGAGAGAGAGAGACGGGGGAGAGAGAGATAAAGAAGCTGAAAAAGGGACAGAAAGAGAAACTGAAGGAGAGACAAAGAGACAAAGACAGAAAGAGATTGAGATTGAGACATATATATATATATATGTATATATATATATATAGAGAGAGAGAGAGAGAGAGAAGTGATAGAGACACAGAGATAGAGAGATCGTGTATCTTCCGTATCAGACGTGTCTGTAAAGAAGCTGCATCTTCATCCCTAAAAGCGTCGCATGGCTGAGCGCATTATCTTTGCTCCGTCTCATTACCCCTCCCCCTCCCCCTCCCCCCTCCGAGCCCAGAGACGGAGACCCCGTCCTCACTTCGAACCGGAGGAAATGAATCTCAGAATGGAGTCGGAGCGGAAACAGAGAGAAAGTTCACTTCGTGTTTAGTGTTCGTCACAGATTCAATCAAATCTTAGCATCTGCATCAAAGAGACAACAAACCACATCCAAACACACGTCACACACACACACACAGACCCTGACCAGCCGAGCACACTGGGCCCCCGCTGAGCGGCTCTGGGTCAGCACCACCTCCTGTGGTCAGTGTGGATCCCAGCGACAGAGACACCGAGGCGTAAACCCGAGGTCCTGACTCTCTGAGCTCAGTAAAGACCCCGGGGCACTTCCTGGAAAGTGGTGGGTGCATTAACCAGACGTCAGGCTCCTTCTGCCCCTCTCTCTGTCCCCCTGACCGTCCCCGTCTTCAGTAAACCGGCTCTGTCCCTCCCTCTCGTCCCCCGGGGACCGGAGCGTCGTTCTAAGTATGAGAAAGGGGAATGTTCGGGGGCTACAACAGCTGTGGAAGTGGAAGTATCATACCTTCGTTTACTCACTCACTCACTCACTCACTCACTCACTCACTCACCCATTCATTGCTTTTGAGTAATGGTGTTTGTGTCTGCTCACTGACCCTACCTCATTAGAGTATGTGTGTGTGTGCATTGAGGGGTTAATTTTTGATTATTATTGTTATTGTAGTTGTTGTTGTTGTTGCTATTGTAGTTGTTGTTGTAGTTGTTATTTGTGTTGTTGTTGTTATTGTTGTTATAGTAGTTGTTGTTGTTATAGTTGTTTTTGTTGTTGTTATTGTAGTTATTGTTGTTGTAGTTGTTATTTTTGTTGTTGTTGTAATTGTTGTTGTTGTAGTTGTTATTGTTGTTGCTGTTGTTATAGTTGTTGTTATTGTTGTTGCTATTGTTGTTGTAGTTGTTGTAGTTGTTATTGTTGTTGCTGTTGTAGTTGTTATTGCTGTTGCTGTTATTATTGTTGTTGTATTTGTTATTGTTATAGTTGTTGTAGTTGTTGTAGTAGTAGTTGTTGTTGTAGTTGTTATTGTTGTTGTTGATGTTGTATTTGTTGTTGTTGTAGTTGTAGTTGTTGTATTGTTGTTGTTGGTGTTATTGTTGTTATTGTTGTTGCTGTTGTAGTTGTTATTGTTGTTGTAGTTGTTATTGTTATAGTTGTTGTAGATGTTATTGTTGTTGCTGTTGTTGTATTTGTTATTGTTATAGTTGTTGTAGTTATTGTTGTTGCTGTTGTAGTTGTTATTGCTGTTGCTGTTATTGTTGTTGTTGTATTTGTTTTTGTTATAGTTGTTGTAGTAGTAGTAGTTGTTGTTGTTGTAGTTATTGTAGTTGTTATTGTTGTTGTAGTTGTTATTACTCACAGGATTCATCTCTCTTTAGATTCATAGTTTTATAACAAAAAAACAAAAAGCCAAAGGTAAGGACTGCTTTCTCAAAACAGGTTCGTTACAAAAAAAGAAAGAAAAAAAAAAGAAAACCCAGAACAGTGCATTTATCTTTGTCCAGAGCTGTGGAGAAAATGGCAGAAAGTGACCCGCTGAAGCTGTTAGAGGCGAGTGTCCTGCTCACTTTTGTGTTCACGCTGCACAGCGTTAATGAAGCGCTAATTAGCAGCCTTTTGCTAACACCTCTCCACTCCTGTCCTGACCTCTCCCTCGTTCTCACGTCGTCTACTTCCTTTCCGCTCTCTTTCCCAGAGTTACAAACCCTCAGATACACGCCAAGGACATCAGCTGACCGGCTAATTACCAGCAGCTAATCAAGGACGAGCCAAAGACTCCGCTTTTCCCTTGTACTCTTGGGTTCTTTCTCGCAAAGTGAGAGAGTGAGTTCTCTCGCGAAAAACGTGGAAATGTCTCCTGACAGACAAAAGCGAGCCAAGGTTAAAAACTGACATTAAACTGTCATCCCGCGTGAGGACGAAGCCTGAGACGACGTGGCGTCTATTTCTGGACGTTTCTGTCGTCGTCACGTCAAACCTTTCCCACAAGTCCCTGCATTATACCTCCTATATAATGATAACAATAACACCTTCAGTCCACCGTCCAGTGGACAGACAATAACAGTGTGTCTAACGCCAACCACAGTCATATCCCGCTTGATTCCAACAGAGGCCAGTGTTACTCAGATGATTTGGCTAATTCCCATTAAAACGTATCCCTGAAGCTGCAGGAACATTGTTTTTAGGGGCATCCGACGTCTTGGGAGCCCACCAACCCACACGCTGTGAAACAAACCCCCCCTGTCCTTTCCTGTGCACTGCCTAAACATGGGATAAAACGAGTGGTTCTGATTCTGCTCAGCTTCTGACGTCAAGTACAAAGGCTTTAAAATGGCCCCGCCCCCACATCTGAGTCTGTCCAATCACAGCGCTGGACCCGAGGTTATGGGAGAGAAAGACGAGGTTAAATGCAGCAAACAGACACAAAGAGTGCGGAGAAAAAAGAGCACTGAGTAAAAACGGAGAAAACGAGAACGGAGAAGAATGAGAACAGAGCAAAAATGGCTAATAACCAGAGCTTCGGCTCCTCACTCCTCACTGCTGTGCTATGTGTCAGTAGAAGGGGGTGTTTCTGATATAGTGGCCAGTGAGTGTCAGTAGAAGGGGGTGTTTCTGATATAGTGGCCAGTGAGTGTCAGTAGAGAGGGGGGTGTTTCTGATAAAGTGGCCAGTGAGTGTCAGTAGAGGGGTGGGGGTGTTTCTGATAAAGTGGCCAGTGACGTCAGTAGAGGGGGGGTGTTTCTGATAAAGTGGCCAGTGAGTGTCAGTAGAGAGGGGGGTGTTTCTGATAAAGTGGCCAGTGAGTGTCAGTAGAGGGGTGGGGGTGTTTCTGATAAAGTGGCCAGTGACGTCAGTAGAGGGGGGGTGTTTCTGATAAAGTGGCCAGTGAGTGTCAGTAGAGGGGTGGGGGTGTTTCTGATAAAGTGGCCAGTGACGTCAGTAGAGGGGGGGTGTTTCTGATAAAGTGGCCAGTGAGTGTCAGTAGAGGGGTGGGGGTGTTTCTGATAAAGTGGCCAGTGACGTCAGTAGAGGGGGGGGTGTTTCTGATAAAGTGGCCAGTGAGTGTCAGTAGAGGGTGGGTGTTTCTGATAAAGTGGCCAGTGAGTGTCAGTAGAGGGGTGGGGGTGTTTCTGATAAAGTGGCCAGTGAGTGTCAGTAGAGGGGGGGTGTTTCTGATAAAGTGGCCAGTGAGTGTCAGTAGAGGGGTGGGGGTGTTTCTGATAAAGTGGCCAGTGACGTCAGTAGAGGGGGGGTGTTTCTGATAAAGTGGCCAGTGAGTGTCAGTAGAGGGTGGGTGTTTCTGATAAAGTGGCCAGTGAGAGTCAGTAGGGGGTGGGGTGTTTCTGATAAAGTGGCCAGTGACGTCAGTAGAGGGGGGTGTTTCTGATAAAGTGGCCAGTGAGTGTCAGTAGAAGGGGGGTGTTTCTGATAAAGTGGCCAGTGAGTGTCAGTAGAGGGGGAGGTGTTTCTGATAAAGTGGCCAGTGAGTGTCAGTAGAGGGGGGGGGTGTTTCTGATAAAGTGGCCAGTGAGTGTCAGTAGAGGGGGGGTGGTGTTTCTGATAAAGTGGCCAGTGAGAGTCAGTAGAGGGGGGGTGTTTCCGATAAAGTGGCCAGTGAGTGTCAGTAGAGGGGGGGGGGTGTTTCTGATAAAGTGGCCAGTGAGTGTCAGTAGAGGGGGGGGGTGTTTCTGATAAAGTGGCCAGTGAGTGTCAGTAGAGGGGGGGTGGTGTTTCTGATAAAGTGGCCAGTGAGTGTCAGTAGAGGGGGGGTGTTTCCGATAAAGTGGCCAGTGAGTGTCAGTAGAGGGGGGGGGGTGTTTCTGATAAAGTGGCCAGTGAGTGTCAGTAAAGGGGGAGGTGTTTCTGATAAAGTGGCCAGTGAGTGTCAGTAGAGAGGGGGGTGTTTCTGATAAAGTGGCCAGTGAGTGTCAGTAGAAGGGGGGTGTTTCTGATAAAGTGGCCAGTGAGTGTCAGTAGAGGGGGAGGTGTTTCTGATAAAGTGGCCAGTGAGTGTCAGTAGAGGGGGGGGGGTGTTTCTGATAAAGTGGCCAGTGAGTGTCAGTAGAGGGGGGGTGGTGTTTCTGATAAAGTGGCCAGTGAGAGTCAGTAGAGGGGGGGTGTTTCCGATAAAGTGGCCAGTGAGTGTCAGTAGAGGGGGGGGGTGTTTCTGATAAAGTGGCCAGTGAGTGTCAGTAGAGGGGGGGGGTGTTTCTGATAAAGTGGCCAGTGAGTGTCAGTAGAGGGGGGGTGGTGTTTCTGATAAAGTGGCCAGTGAGTGTCAGTAGAGGGGGGGTGTTTCCGATAAAGTGGCCAGTGAGTGTCAGTAGAGGGGGGGGGTGTTTCTGATAAAGTGGCCAGTGAGTGTCAGTAAAGGGGGAGGTGTTTCTGATAAAGTGGCCAGTGAGTGTCAGTTAGAGAGGGGGTGTTTCTGATAAAGTGGCCAGTGAGTGTCAGTAGAGGGTGGGTGTTTCTGATAAAGTGGCCAGTGAGTGTCAGTAGAGGGGGGGTGTTTCCGATAAAGTGGCCAGTGAGTGTCAGTAGAGGGGGGGGGGTGTTTCTGATAAAGTGGCCAGTGAGTGTCAGTAAAGGGGGAGGTGTTTCTGATAAAGTGGCCAGTGAGTGTCAGTAGAGGGGGGTGTTTCTGATAAAGTGGCCAGTGAGTGTCAGTAGAGGGGGGGTGTTTCTGATAAAGTGGCCAGTGAGTGTCAGTAGAGAGGGGGGTGTTTCTGATAAAGTGGACAGTGACGTCAGTAGAGGGGGGGTGTTTCTGATAAAGTGGCCAGTGAGTGTCAGTAGAGGGTGGGTGTTTCTGATAAAGTGGCCAGTGAGAGTCAGTAGAGGGGGGGCTGTTTCTGATAAAGTGACCAGTGACGTCAGTAGAGGGGGGGTGTTTCTGATAAAGTGGCCAGTGAGTGTCAGTAGAGGGGGGTGTTTCCGATAAAGTGGCCAGTGAGTGTCAGTAGAGGGGTGGGGGTGTTTCTGATAAAGTGGCCAGTGACGTCAGTAGAGGGGGGGTGTTTCTGATAAAGTGGCCAGTGAGTGTCAGTAGAGGGTGGGTGTTTCTGATAAAGTGGCCAGTGAGAGTCAGTAGAGGGTGGGGTGTTTCTGATAAAGTGGCCAGTGACGTCAGTAGAGGGGGGGGTGTTTCTGATAAAGTGGCCAGTGAGTGTCAGTAGAAGGGGGGTGTTTCTGATAAAGTGGCCAGTGAGTGTCAGTAGAGGGGGAGGTGTTTCTGATAAAGTGGCCAGTGAGTGTCAGTAGAGGGGGGGGGGTGTTTCTGATAAAGTGGCCAGTGAGTGTCAGTAGAGGGGGGGTGGTGTTTCTGATAAAGTGGCCAGTGAGAGTCAGTAGAGGGGGGGTGTTTCCGATAAAGTGGCCAGTGAGTGTCAGTAGAGGGGGGGGGTGTTTCTGATAAAGTGGCCAGTGAGTGTCAGTAGAGGGGGGGGTGTTTCTGATAAAGTGGCCAGTGAGTGTCAGTAGAGGGGGGGTGGTGTTTCTGATAAAGTGGCCAGTGAGTGTCAGTAGAGGGGGGGTGTTTCCGATAAAGTGGCCAGTGAGTGTCAGTAGAGGGGGGGGGGTGTTTCTGATAAAGTGGCCAGTGAGTGTCAGTAAAGGGGGAGGTGTTTCTGATAAAGTGGCCAGTGAGTGTCAGTAGAGAGGGGGGTGTTTCTGATAAAGTGGCCAGTGAGAGTCAGTAGAGGGGGGGTGTTTCCGATAAAGTGGCCAGTGAGTGTCAGTAGAGGGGGGGGGTGTTTCTGATAAAGTGGCCAGTGAGTGTCAGTAGAGGGGGGGGGTGTTTCTGATAAAGTGGCCAGTGAGTGTCAGTAGAGGGGGGGTGGTGTTTCTGATAAAGTGGCCAGTGAGTGTCAGTAGAGGGGGGGGTGTTTCCGATAAAGTGGCCAGTGAGTGTCAGTAGAGGGGGGGTGGTGTTTCTGATAAAGTGGCCAGTGAGTGTCAGTAGAGGGGGGGTGGTGTTTCTGATAAAGTGGCCAGTGAGTGTCAGTAGAGGGGGGGGTGTTTCCGATAAAGTGGCCAGTGAGTGTCAGTAGAGGGGGGGGTGTTTCTGATAAAGTGGCCAGTGAGTGTCAGTAAAGGGGGAGGTGTTTCTAATAAAGTGGCCAGTGAGTGTCAGTAGAGAGGGGGGTGTTTCTGATAAAGTGGCCAGTGAGAGTCAGTAGAGGGGGGTGTTTCCGATAAAGTGGCCAGTGAGTGTCAGTAGAGGGGGGGGGTGTTTCTGATAAAGTGGCCAGTGAGTGTCAGTAGAGGGGGGGGGTGTTTCTGATAAAGTGGCCAGTGAGTGTCAGTAGAGGGGGGTGGTGTTTCTGATAAAGTGGCCAGTGAGTGTCAGTAGAGGGGGGGTGTTTCTGATAAAGTGGCCAGTGAGTGTCAGTAGAGGGGGGGGTGTTTCTGATAAAGTGGCCAGTGAGTGTCAGTAGAGGGGGGGTGTTTCTGATAAAGTGGCCAGTGACGTCAGTAGAGGGGGGGGTGTTTCTGATAAAGTGGCCAGTGAGTGTCAGTAGAGGGGGGGGTGTTTCTGATAAAGTGGCCAGTGAGTGTCAGTAGAGGGGGGGGGTGTTTCTGATAAAGTGGCCAGTGAGTGTCAGTAGAGGGGGGGTGTTTCTGATAAAGTGGCCAGTGACGTCAGTAGAGGGGGGTGTTTCTGATAAAGTGGCCAGTGAGTGTCAGTAGAGGGGGGGGTGTTTCTGATAAAGTGGCCAGTGAGTGTCAGTAGAGGGGGGGTGTTTCTGATAAAGTGGCCAGTGACGTCAGTAGAGGGGGGGTGTTTCTGATAAAGTGGCCAGTGAGTGTCAGTAGAGAGGGGGGTGTTTCTGATAAAGTGGCCAGTGACGTCAGTAGAGGGGGGGTGTTTCTGATAAAGTGGCCAATGAGAGTCAGTAGAGGGGGGGTGTTTCTGATAAAGTGGCCAGTGACGTCAGTAGAGGGGGGTGTTTCTGATAAAGTGGCCAGTGAGTGTCAGTAGAGGGGGGGTGTTTCTGATAAAGTGGCCAGTGACGTCAGTAGAGGGGGGTGTTTCTGATAAAGTGGCCAGTGAGTGTCAGTAGAGGGGGGGGGGGGGGGGTGTTTCTGATAAAGTGGCCAGTGAGTGTCAGTAGAGGGGGGGTGTTTCTGATAAAGTGGCCAGTGACGTCAGTAGAGGGTGGGTGTTTCTGATAAAGTGGCCAGTGAGTGTCAGTAGAAGGGGGGTGTTTCTGATAAAGTGGCCAGTGAGTGTCAGTAGAGGGGGGGTGTTTCTGATAAAGTGGCCAGTGAGTGTCAGTAGAGGGTGGGTGTTTCTGATAAAGTGGCCAGTGAGTGTCAGTAGAAGGGGGGTGTTTCTGATAAAGTGGCCAGTGAGTGTCAGTAGAGGGGGGGTGTTTCTGATAAAGTGGCCAGTGACGTCAGTAGAGGGGGGGGTGTTTCTGATAAAGTGGCCAGTGAGTGTCAGTAGAGGGGGGGTGGTGTTTCTGATAAAGTGGCCAGTGAGTGTCAGTAGAGGGGGGGTGTTTCTGATAAAGTGGCCAGTGAGTGTCAGTAGAGGGTGGGTGTTTCTGATAAAGTGGCCAGTGAGTGTCAGTAGAAGGGGGGTGTTTCTGATAAAGTGGCCAGTGAGTGTCAGTAGAGGGGGGGTGTTTCTGATAAAGTGGCCAGTGACGTCAGTAGAGGGGGGGGTGTTTCTGATAAAGTGGCCAGTGAGTGTCAGTAGAGGGGGGGGTGGTGTTTCTGATAAAGTGGCCAGTGAGTGTCAGTAGAGGGGGAGGTGTTTCTGATAAAGTGGCCAGTGAGTGTCAGTAGAGGGTGGGTGTTTCTGATAAAGTGGCCAGTGAGTGTCAGTAGAGGGGGGGTGTTTCTGATAAAGTGGCCAGTGAGTGTCAGTAGAGGGGGGGTGTTTCTGATAAAGTGGCCAGTGAGTGTCAGTAGAGGGGGGTGTTTCTGATAAAGTGGCCAGTGAGTGTCAGTAGAGAGGGGGGTGTTTCTGATAAAGTGGACAGTGACGTCAGTAGAGGGGGGGTGTTTCTGATAAAGTGGCCAGTGAGTGTCAGTAGAGGGTGGGTGTTTCTGATAAAGTGGCCAGTGAGAGTCAGCAGAGGGGGGGCTGTTTCTGATAAAGTGACCAGTGACGTCAGTAGAGGGGGGTGTTTCCGATAAAGTGGCCAGTGAGTGTCAGTAGAGGGGTGGGGGTGTTTCTGATAAAGTGGCCAGTGACGTCAGTAGAGGGGGGGTGTTTCTGATAAAGTGGCCAGTGAGTGTCAGTAGAGGGTGGGTGTTTCTGATAAAGTGGCCAGTGAGAGTCAGTAGAGGGTGGGGTGTTTCTGATAAAGTGGCCAGTGACGTCAGTAGAGGGGGGGTGTTTCTGATAAAGTGGCCAGTGAGTGTCAGTAGAAGGGGGGTGTTTCTGATAAAGTGGCCAGTGAGTGTCAGTAGAGGGGGAGGTGTTTCTGATAAAGTGGCCAGTGAGTGTCAGTAGAGGGGGGGGGTGTTTCTGATAAAGTGGCCAGTGAGTGTCAGTAGAGGGGGGGTGGTGTTTCTGATAAAGTGGCCAGTGAGAGTCAGTAGAGGGGGGGTGTTTCCGATAAAGTGGCCAGTGAGTGTCAGTAGAGGGGGGGGGTGTTTCTGATAAAGTGGCCAGTGAGTGTCAGTAGAGGGGGGGGGTGTTTCTGATAAAGTGGCCAGTGAGTGTCAGTAGAGGGGGGGTGGTGTTTCTGATAAAGTGGCCAGTGAGTGTCAGTAGAGGGGGGGGTGTTTCCGATAAAGTGGCCAGTGAGTGTCAGTAGAGGGGGGGGGGTGTTTCTGATAAAGTGGCCAGTGAGTGTCAGTAAAGGGGGAGGTGTTTCTGATAAAGTGGCCAGTGAGTGTCAGTAGAGAGGGGGGTGTTTCTGATAAAGTGGCCAGTGAGAGTCAGTAGAGGGGGGGTGTTTCCGATAAAGTGGCCAGTGAGTGTCAGTAGAGGGGGGGGGTGTTTCTGATAAAGTGGCCAGTGAGTGTCAGTAGAGGGGGGGGTGTTTCTGATAAAGTGGCCAGTGAGTGTCAGTAGAGGGGGGGTGGTGTTTCTGATAAAGTGGCCAGTGAGTGTCAGTAGAGGGGGGGTGTTTCCGATAAAGTGGCCAGTGAGTGTCAGTAGAGGGGGGGGGGGTGTTTCTGATAAAGTGGCCAGTGAGTGTCAGTAAAGGGGGAGGTGTTTCTAATAAAGTGGCCAGTGAGTGTCAGTAGAGAGGGGGGTGTTTCTGATAAAGTGGCCAGTGAGAGTCAGTAGAGGGGGGGTGTTTCCGATAAAGTGGCCAGTGAGTGTCAGTAGAGGGGGGGGGTGTTTCTGATAAAGTGGCCAGTGAGTGTCAGTAGAGGGGGGGGGTGTTTCTGATAAAGTGGCCAGTGAGTGTCAGTAGAGGGGGGGTGGTGTTTCTGATAAAGTGGCCAGTGAGTGTCAGTAGAGGGGGGGTGTTTCTGATAAAGTGGCCAGTGAGTGTCAGTAGAGGGGGGGGTGTTTCTGATAAAGTGGCCAGTGAGTGTCAGTAGAGGGGGGGTGTTTCTGATAAAGTGGCCAGTGACGTCAGTAGAGGGGGGGGTGTTTCTGATAAAGTGGCCAGTGAGTGTCAGTAGAGGGGGGGGTGTTTCTGATAAAGTGGCCAGTGAGTGTCAGTAGAGGGGGGGGGTGTTTCTGATAAAGTGGCCAGTGAGTGTCAGTAGAGGGGGGGTGTTTCTGATAAAGTGGCCAGTGACGTCAGTAGAGGGGGGGTGTTTCTGATAAAGTGGCCAGTGAGTGTCAGTAGAGGGGGGGGTGTTTCTGATAAAGTGGCCAGTGAGTGTCAGTAGAGGGGGGGTGTTTCTGATAAAGTGGCCAGTGACGTCAGTAGAGGGGGGGTGTTTCTGATAAAGTGGCCAGTGAGTGTCAGTAGAGAGGGGGGTGTTTCTGATAAAGTGGCCAGTGACGTCAGTAGAGGGGGGGTGTTTCTGATAAAGTGGCCAATGAGAGTCAGTAGAGGGGGGGTGTTTCTGATAAAGTGGCCAGTGACGTCAGTAGAGGGGGGTGTTTCTGATAAAGTGGCCAGTGAGTGTCAGTAGAGGGGGGGTGTTTCTGATAAAGTGGCCAGTGACGTCAGTAGAGGGGGGTGTTTCTGATAAAGTGGCCAGTGAGTGTCAGTAGAGGGGGGGGGGGGTGTTTCTGATAAAGTGGCCAGTGAGTGTCAGTAGAGGGGGGGTGTTTCTGATAAAGTGGCCAGTGACGTCAGTAGAGGGTGGGTGTTTCTGATAAAGTGGCCAGTGAGTGTCAGTAGAAGGGGGGTGTTTCTGATAAAGTGGCCAGTGAGTGTCAGTAGAGGGGGGGTGTTTCTGATAAAGTGGCCAGTGAGTGTCAGTAGAGGGTGGGTGTTTCTGATAAAGTGGCCAGTGAGTGTCAGTAGAAGGGGGGTGTTTCTGATAAAGTGGCCAGTGAGTGTCAGTAGAGGGGGGGTGTTTCTGATAAAGTGGCCAGTGACGTCAGTAGAGGGGGGGGTGTTTCTGATAAAGTGGCCAGTGAGTGTCAGTAGAGGGGGGGGTGGTGTTTCTGATAAAGTGGCCAGTGAGTGTCAGTAGAGGGGGGGTGTTTCTGATAAAGTGGCCAGTGAGTGTCAGTAGAGGGTGGGTGTTTCTGATAAAGTGGCCAGTGAGTGTCAGTAGAAGGGGGGTGTTTCTGATAAAGTGGCCAGTGAGTGTCAGTAGAGGGGCGGTGTTTCTGATAAAGTGGCCAGTGACGTCAGTAGAGGGGGGGGTGTTTCTGATAAAGTGGCCAGTGAGTGTCAGTAGAGGGGGGGGTGGTGTTTCTGATAAAGTGGCCAGTGAGTGTCAGTAGAGGGGGGGGTGGTGTTTCCGATAAAGTGGCCAGTGAGTGTCAGTAGAGGGGGAGGTGTTTCTGATAAAGTGGCCAGTGAGTGTCAGTAGAGGGTGGGTGTTTCTGATAAAGTGGCCAGTGAGTGTCAGTAGAGGGGGGGTGTTTCTGATAAAGTGGCCAGTGAGTGTCAGTAGAGGGGGGGTGTTTCCGATAAAGTGGCCAGTGAGTGTCAATAGAGGGGGGGGGGTGTTTCTGATAAAGTGGCCAGTGAGTGTCAGTAGAAGGGGGGTGTTTCTGATAAAGTGGCCAGTGAGCGTCAGTAGAGGGGGGGGGTGTTTCTGATAAAGTGGCCAGTGAGCGTCAGTAGAGGGGGGTGTTTCTAATAAAGTGGCCAGTGAGTGTCAGTAGAGGGGGGGGGGTGTTTCTGATAAAGTGGCCAGTGAGTGTCAGTAAAGGGGGAGGTGTTTCTGATAAAGTGGCCAGTGAGTGTCAGTAGAGAGGGGGGTGTTTCTGATAAAGTGGCCAGTGAGAGTCAGTAGAGGGGGGGTGTTTCCGATAAAGTGGCCAGTGAGTGTCAGTAGAGGGGGGGTGTTTCTGATAAAGTGGCCAGTGAGTGTCAGTAGAGGGGGGGGGGTGTTTCTGATAAAGTGGCCAGTGAGTGTCAGTAGAGGGGGGGTGGTGTTTCTGATAAAGTGGCCAGTGAGTGTCAGTAGAGGGGGGGTGTTTCTGATAAAGTGGCCAGTGAGTGTCAGTAGAGGGGGGGGTGTTTCTGATAAAGTGGCCAGTGAGTGTCAGTAGAGGGGGGGTGTTTCTGATAAAGTGG